>NW_020860930.1:1049348-1091541 GCF_000972845.2 Larimichthys crocea | reverse complement strand
CACCTCGCCCTGAACCTCTTTTTAACCCAGTTTGAAACTTGCCTGAACCTCTTTTGAACCTCATGTTGAACATTTGGCCCTGAAACCTCAGTTTGAAAACCGCATTGCCTCCTGAACCTCGATTGCTACCTGAACCTCGCCTGACTCAGTTTGAACTCGTCGCTACCTCAGTTTGAACCTTGCCTGAACCTCAGTTTGAACCTCACACCTGAACCCTCGTGCGCCTGAACCTCGTTTGATCCTCGGCCTGACCATCGGTTTGAAACTCGACCTGAACCTCGGCTTTGAACTCGCCTGAACCTCGGTTTGAACCTCGGCTTGAACCTCGGTTTGAACCTCGCCTGAACCTCGGTTTGAACCTCGACCTGAATCTCAGTTTGAACCTCAGTTGAACCTCGGCCTGAATCTCCTGTTTGAACCTCGGTTTGAAACTTGGCCGAACCTCCGTTGAACCTCGGCCTGAACCTCTGTTTGAACCTCAGTTTGAACGTCGGCCTGAACCTCGGTTGAACCTCGGCCTGAACCTCGTTGAACCTCGACCGAATCCAGTTTGAACCTCGTCCTGAAACCTCCGTTTGAACCTCAGTTTGAACTCGGCTGAACCTAAGTTTGAACCTCAGTTTGAACCTCGGCCTTAACCTCAGCCTGAACCTCATTTGAACAGGGGTTTACTCAGGTCCTCATAAGCCTGAGGTCCGTCCCTGTATGGACAGTGTTAAATCTGAGGTTTGTTGACAGATGTGTCATGTCCAGTTGTTGGTAGTGTTGTAGAGGAGGTCCTCTCTGAAGAGCCGGAGGTCTTCAGGAGGTCTGTGAAGGTAGAGAGGGACGCCCCTGATCTGTAGGAACTGGTAGAACGTTCCACCAACGGGGAACAACAGACAGAAAAGTTTGGATTGTCCTGAGCATACGGGTGGCAGAGTCAGGCGTCGCTCATTGAAGGAGGTGACATATGTCCTGAACCTCGGCCTGAACCTCAGTTTGAACCTCGGTCTGAACCTCAGCCTGAACCTCAGTTTGAACCTCGGTCTGAACCTCGGCCTGAACCTCAGTTTGAACCTCGGTTTGAACCTCCAGTTTGGAACCTCGGGCCTGAACCTCGATTTGAAACTCGGTCGAACTCAGCCTGAACTCAGTTTGAACTCAATTTGAAACCTTGGCTGAACCTCAGTTTGAACCTCGGTTTGAACCTCCGTTTGAACCTCGGTTTAACCTCCGTTTGAAACCTCGCCTAACCTCAGTTTGAACCTCGGTTTTGAAACTGCAGCCTGAGTCTCAGTTTGAACCTTGGTCTGAACCTCGGCCTGAACCTCAGTTTGAACCTCGGTCTGAACCTCGGCCTGAATCTCAGTTTGTGAACCTCGGTTTGAAACTCGGCCTGAACATCAGTTTGAACCTCGGCCTGAACCTCGGCCTGAATCTCAGTTTAAACCTCAGCTTGACACAGTTTGAACCCCGGTCTGAACCTCAGATTAACCTCCGGTCCTGAACCTAAGTTTGAACCTCGAACTGAACCTCAGTTTGAACCTCGGCCTGAACCTCAGTTTGAACCTCGAACTGAACCTCGGTTTGAACCTCAGTTTGAAACCTTGGCCTGAACCTCAGTTTGAACCTCGGCCTGAACCTCCGTTGAACTCACCCTGAACCTCGTCCTGAACCTCAGTTTGAACTTGCCCTGAACCTCATTTGAATCTCAGTTTGAACCTTGGCCTGAAACCTCAGTTTGAACCTCACCCTGAACCTCGGCCTGAACCTCGGTTGAATCTCGGCCTGAACCTGGTTTGAACCTCGACCTGAATCTCAGTTTGAACTTCGGCCTGAACCTCGGTTTTGAACCTCGGCCTGAACCTCGGTTTGAACCTCGACCTGAATCTCAGTTGAACCTCGCTGAACCTCCGTTTGAACCTCGTTTTTTGAACGTCTGCCTGAACCTAAGTTGACCCTCAGTTTGTACCTCGGCCTGAACCTCAGCCTGAACCTCAGTTTGAACCTCGAACTGAACCTCGGTTGAACCTCGGCCTGAACTCAGTTTGAAACCTCGAAGTTTGAACCTCGGTTTGAACCTCAGGTTGAACCTTGGCCTGAACCTCAGTTCGAACTCGGCCTGCAAACCTCCAGTTTGAACCTCAACCCTGAAACCTCGTCCTGAACCTCAGTTTGAACCTTGGCCTGAACCTCAGTTTGAATCTCAGTTTGAAAAACCTTGGCCTGAACCTCAGTTTGAACCTCACCCTTGAACTCGCCTGACTCGGTTTGAACTCTCGGCCTGAACCTCGGTTTGAACCTCGACACTGAATCTCAGTTTGAACTTCGGCTGAACCTCGTTTGAACCTCGGCCTGAACTCGGTTTGCAACCTCGACCTGAATCTCATTTTGAACCTCGGCTGAACCTCGTTTAACCTCGGTTTGAACGTGTCCTGAACCTAAGTTTGAACCTCAGTTTGTACCTCGGCCTGAACTCAGCCTGAACCTCAGTTTGAACCTCGACTGAACCTCGGTTTGAAACTTGGTTTGAACCTCGGTTTGAACCTCAGTTTGAACCTCGGCTGAACCTCAGTTTTGGAACCTCGGCCTGAACATCAGTTTGAACCTCGTCCTGAACCGGCTTGAATCTCAGTTTAAACCTCAGCTTGAACATCAGTTGAACCTCGGCCTGAATCTCAGTTTTAAACCTCAGTTGAACCTCATTTGAACTCGGTCCGAACCTCAGATTAACCTCGGTCGAACCTAAGTTTGAACCTCGAACTGAACCTCAGGTTTGAAACTCGGCCTGAACCTCAGTTTGAACCTCGTGAACTGAACCTCGGTTTGAACCTCCGTTTGAACCTCAGTGACCTTGCCTGAACCCAGTTTGCCTTGGCTGAACCTCAGTTTGAACCTCGGTTGAACCTCGGCCTGAACACTCAGTTTGAACCTCGCCTGAACCTCGGCTGATCTCAGTTTAAACTCAGCTTAACATCAGTTTGAAACCTCGGTCTGAACATCGGCCTGAACCTCAGTTTAACCTCAGCTTGAACGTCATTTTGAAACTCGGCTCCGAAATAGAGCCTCAGATAAACCTCGGTCTGAACCTCAGATTAAACCTCGGTCTGAACCTAAGTTTGAACCTCGAACTGAACTCAGTTTGAACCTCGCCTGAACCTCAGTTTGAACCTCAGTTTGAACTCTTGGGGCTGAACCTCAGTTTGAATCACCCTGAACCTCGGTCTGAACTCAGTTTGAACCTTCGCCTGAACCTCAGTTTGAATCTCAGTTTGAACCCGTGGCCTGAAACCTCAGTTTGAACCTCACCTGAAACCTCGGCCTGAACCTCGGTTTGAACTCGGCCTTGAACCTCGGGTTTGAACTCGACTGAATCTCAGTTGAACTCGGCCTGACCTCGTGAACCTCGCCTGAACCTCGTTTGACACCTCGACCTGAACTCAGTTTTGAACCTCGTCCTACTCCGTTTGAACCTCAGTTTGAACTCGGCCTGAAACTAAGTTGAACCAGTTTGAACCTCGGCCTGAACTCCAGCCTGAACCTCAGTTTGAACCTCGCGAACCTCGTTTGAACCCTCGGTTGAACCTCAGTTTGAAACCTCGGCCTGAACTCAGTTTGAACCTCGTGCCTGAACCTCAGTTTGAACCTCGGCTTGAACCCTCGGCCTGAACCTCGGCTTTGAACCTCGGCCTGAACCTCGGTTTGAACTCAGTTTGAACCTCAGTTTGAACCTCCGCCTGATCTCAGTTTGAACCTCGGCCTGCTCTCAGTTGAACCCTCAATTTGAACCTCAGTTTTGACCTCGGCTGAACTCAGTCGAACCTCGTTGAACCTCAAGTTTGAACCTCGGCCTGAAACCTCATTTGAACCTCGTGCGTTTGAACCTCGGCCTGAACCTCAGTTTGAACCTCGGCCTGAACCTCGGTTTGAATCTCAGTTTGAACCTCGGTTTGAACCTCAGTTTGAACCTCGGCCTGAACCTCAGTCTGAACACTCCGCTGACCTCGCCCTCACTTCAGTTGAACCTCAGTTTGAACCTCAGTTGAACCTCGGCCCTAACCTCGTCTGAACCTCTTTTGAAACCTCAGTTTGAACCTTGCCCTGAACCTCAGTTTGAACCTCGGTTTGAACCTTGGCCTGAACTCGTTTGAACCTCAACCCTGAACCTCGGCTGAACCTCAGTTTGAACTCGGTCCTGTACCTCAGTTTGAACCTGGCCTGACCTCAGTTTGAAACCTCACCTGACCCTCGGCCTGAACCTCGGGTTTGATTCCTCGGCCTGAACCTCGTTTGACCTCAACTGAACCTCGGCTTGAACCTCGGCCTGAACTCGTTTGAACCTCTGCTTGAACCTCGGTTTGAAACCTGGCCTGAACTTCGGTTTGAACCTCGCCCTGAACTCGTTTGAACCTCAGTTTGAACCTCGGCTGAACCTCGGGCCTGAATCAGTTTGAACCTCGTTTGAACCTTGGCTGAACCTTCCCGTTTGAACCTCGCCTGAACCTCTGGTTTGAACCTCAGTTTGAACGTGGCCTGAAACCTCGGTTTGACCTCGGCCTGAACCTCGGTTTGAACCTCGGCCTGAAACCTCGTTTGAACTCGTGAACCTAGTTTGAACCTCGGTCTGAACCTCGGCCTGAACCTCAGTTTGAACCTCGGCCTGACCTCAGTTTGAACCTCGGCCTGAACCTCGGTTTGAACCTCAGTTTGACCTCAGTTTGAAACTCGGCTTGAATTCAGTTTGAACTCAATTTGAACTTCGGTTTGAACCTCGTCCTGAAGCTCAGTTTTGAACCTCCAGTTTTGAACCTCGGTCTGAACCTCAGTTTGAACCTCTTGTCTGAACCTCAGTTGAACCTCGGCCTGAACCTCGGTTTCAATCTCAGTCTGAACCTTGGCCTGAACCTCCGTTTGAACTTCGGTTGAACCTGGCCTGAACCTCAGTTTGAACCTCGGTTTGAACCTCGGCCTTAACCTCCGTTTGAACCTCGGTTTATAGCTCAGTTTGAATCTCAGTTTGAACCTCCGTTTAACCTCAGTTTGAACCTCAGCCTGAACCTCGGTTTGAACCTTGGCCTGAACCTCCGTTTGAACCTCGGCCTGAACCTCGGCCTGAACCTCGGTTTGAACCTCGGTTTGAAACCTCAGTTTGAACCTATTTGAAATAAAACTGTTGAACTCGTGCGGTTCAGTCTGTGGAGGAGGAGACGACTCTCCAGGGTTTGAAATGTGAACTGCAGTACACATTTTAACCACGAGATGTCAGTGTTACACATAGTTACATGTTTTTCCTTAAAGCATCACTGCAGTCAACTCCAATACCCAGAAATCCTCTGTGATGACATCACTAAGCCACCGTGACTGTGACTAGCGGCTGTCATCCTCCTCTGTGAATTCAAGCGTTTCATCAGTGCTTACTTACTAGAACAGTCTTCAACCTTGTTCATTCTTCTTTTATTTAAATGTCACATTCTAAGCCTGGCCTGTAATAACTCTTAGATTAACTTACTAACTTTTATTGGACCTTATTAACCTGCTTATGAACGTGTTATGAGCCTATATGTGTTCATGGTTGATCAAACGTTCATGCACAGGGAATAGTATCAATAATTTAAATCATTATGGCTGTTATATTTTCATGTCTCAGGTAAAACAGGACATGGCATCATGTGATCAGGTTTTTTGTGCTCTCATGCAATCTAAATGATGAATAATAATGAATTTATGGTCAGTAGGTTATTTATTCTAAACTGATCTGGGGTTCAAACTTGTGTACAGACACTTGGCGTTGGACATGAACAGTCTGTAAGGGGTCAGTGAAGGCCCGCCCTACCCTGCCTGTGATTGGCTGACATTCTTGCCCTCACCTTGACCAATCTCAGTCCTCGTTTAACTGGAACTATCAGCCGTACATCTTGTAGACATCCTTCTACAGCAGGGGTCTTCAACCAGGGGTCCGTGACCCCTAAGGGGTCCTCAGAGGTACTGAAGGGGGTCCGGCAATTTTTGTCATAATAACTGACAGTTTTCACCAAAATTAAAAAATCTAACAAAAATGATATTGAGTAAAGTGCAAGCATTAACATGCAATGATGAGCTACTTTTATAAATGATTCCACTGTGCATGAACGTTTGATCAACCATGAACACATATAGGCTCATAACACAGTTCATAAGCAGGTTAATAAGGTCCAATAAAAGCTGAGTAAAGTCAATCTAAGAGTTATTACAGGCCAGGCTTAGAATGTGACATTTAAATAAAAGAAGAATGAACAAAGGTTGAAGACTGTTCTAGTAAGTAAGCACTGATGAAACGCTTGAATTCACAGAGGAGGGATGACAGCCGCTAGTCACACGTCACGGTGGCTTAGTGATGTCATCACAGAGGATTTCTGGGTATTGGAGTTGACTGCAGTGATGCTTTAAATGAACAACGTGTAACTATGTGTAACACTGACATCTCGTGGTTAAAATGTGTACTGCAGTTCACATTTCAAACCCTGGAGAGTCGTCTCCTCCTCCACAGACTGAACCTTCACGAGTTCAACATGTTTTATTTCAAACCGAGGTTCAAACTGAGGTTCAAACTGAGCTTTAAACCGAGGTTCAAACTGAGGTTCAGGCCGAGGTTCAAACTGAGGTTCAAACGGAGGTTCAAACTGGGATTCAAACTGAGCTTTAAACCGAGGTTCAAACGGAGGTTAAGGCCGAGGTTCAAACCGACATTCAAACGGAGGTTCAGGCCAAGGTTCAAACTGAGATTGAAACCGAGGTTCAGGCCGAGGTTCAAACTGAGGTTCAGACCGAGGTTCAAACTGAGGTTCAAACTGAGCTTCAGGCCGAGGTTCAAACCGAGGTTCAAACCGAAGTTCAAATTGAGGTTCAAACTGAGATTCAAGCCGAGGTTCAAACCGAGGTTCAGGCCGAGGTTCAAACTGAGGTTCAGGCCGAGGTTCAAACCGAGGTTCAGGCTGAGGTTCAAACCGAGGTTCAGGCCGAGGTTCAAACCGAGGTTCAGGCCGACGTTCAAACTGAGGTTCAAACGGAGGTTCAGGCCGAGGTTCAAACGGAGGTTCAGGCCAAGGTTCAAACTGAGGTTCAGGCCGAGGTTCAAACGGAGGTTCAGGCCAAGGTTCAAACCGAGGTTCAAACTGAGATTCAGGCCGAGGTTCAGGCCGAGGTTCAAACTGAGATTCAGGTCGAGGTTCAAACCGAGGTTCAGGCCGAGGTTCAAACCGAGGTTCAAGCCGAGGTTCAAACCGAGGTTCAGGCCGAGGTTCAAGCCGAGGTTCAGGTCGAGGTTCAAACCGAGGTTCAGGCCGAGGAATCAAACCGAGGTTCAGGCCGAGGTTCAGGGTGAGGTTCAAACTGAGGTTCAGGCCAAGGTTCAAACCGAGGTTCAAACCGAAGTTCAAATTGAGGTTCAAACTGAGATTCAAGCCGAGGTTCAAACCGAGGTTCAGGCCGAGGTTCAAACCGAGGTTCAGGCCGAGGTTCAAACCGAGGTTCAGGCCGAGGTTCAAACCGAGGTTCAAACTGAGGTTCAAACCGAGGTTCAGGTCGAGGTTCAAACTGAGGTTCAGGCCGAGGTTCAAACTGAGGTTCAGGCCAAGGTTCAAACTGAGGTTCAAACTGAGGTTCAGGGCAAGGTTCAAACTGAGGTTCAGGGCAAGGTTCAAACTGAGGTTCAGGGCAAGGTTCAAACTGAGGTTAAGACTGAGGTTCAGGGCAAGGTTCAAACTGAGGTTCAGGGCAAGGTTCAAACTGAGGTTCAGGGCAAGGTTCAAACTGAGGTTCAAAAAGAGGTTCAGGACGAGGTTCAGGGCGAGGTTCAAACTGAGGTTCAGGCCGACGTTCAAACGGAGGTTAAGACTGAGGTTCAAACCGAGGTTCAAACGGAGGTTCAGGCCAAGGTTCAAACCGAGGTTCAAACGAAGGTTCAGGCCAAGGTTCAAACCGAGGTTCAAACTGAGGTTCAAACCAAGGTTCAAACTGAGATTCAGGTCGAGGTTCAAACCGAGGTTCAGGCCGAGGTTCAAACTGAGGTTCAAACTGAGATTCAGGTTGAGGTTCAAACCGAGGGTCAGGCCGAGGTTCAAACCGAGGTTCAGGCCAAGGTTCAAACTGAGGTTCAAAAAGAGGTTCAGGGCGAGGTTCAAACTGAGGTTCAAACTGAAGTTGAGGGTGAGGTTCAGGCCGGGGTTCAAACTGAGGTTCAGGCCGAGGTTCAAACTGAGGTTCAAACCGAGGTTCAAACTGAGATTCAAACCGAGGTTCAGGCCGAGGTTCAAACTGAGGTTCAGGACGAGGTTCAAACCGAGGTTCAAACTGAGATTCAAACTGAGCTTCAGGCCGAGGTTCAAACCAAGGTTCAAACCGAGCTTCAGGCCGAGGTTCAAACTGAGGTTCAAACCGAAGTTCAAATTGAGGTTCAAACCGAGGTTGAGGGCGAGGTTCAAACCGAGGTTCAAATTGAGGTTCAAACTGACGTTAAGGGCGACGTTCAAACCGAGGTTCAAACTGAGGTTGAGGGCGAGGTTCAAACTGAGGTTCAGGCCGAGGTTCAAACTGAGGTTCAAACTGAGGTTGAGGAAGACGTTCAAACCGAGGTTCAAACCGAGGTTCAAACTGAGGTTCAGGCCGAGGTTCAAACTGAGGTTCAAACCGAGGTTCAAACTGAGGTTCAGGCTGAGGTTCAAACCGAGGTTCAAACTGAGGTTCAGGCCGAGGTTCAAACTGAGGTTCAAACTGAGGTTGAGGAAGACGTTCAAACCGAGGTTCAAACCGAGGTTCAAACTGAGGTTCAGGCCGAGGTTCAAACTGAGGTTCAAACCGAGGTTCAAACTGAGGTTCAGGCTGAGGTTCAAACCGAGGTTCAAACTGAGGTTCAGGCCGAGGTTCAGACCGAGGTTCAAACTGAGGTTCAGACTGAGGTTCAAACTGAGATTCAGGCCGAGTTTCAAACCGAGGTTCAAACTGAGGTTCAGGCCGAGGTTCAAACTGAGGTTCAAACAGAGGTTCAAACTGAGGTTCAGGCTGAGGTTCAGACCGAGGTTCAAACTGAGGTTCAGGCCGAGGTTCAGACCGAGGTTCAAACTGAGGTTCAGGCCGAGGTTCAGACTGAGGTTCAAACTGAGGTTCAGGCCGAGGTTCAAACTGAGGTTCAAACAGAGGTTCAAACTGAGGTTCAGGCTGAGGTTCAGACCGAGGTTCAAACTGAGGTTCAGGACGAGGTTCAGACCGAGGTTCAAACTGAGGTTCAGGCCGAGGTTCAGACTGAGGTTCAAACTGAGATTCAGGCCGAGTTTCAAACCGAGGTTCAAACTGAGGTTCAGGCCGAGGTTCAAACTGAACGTGGAACGTTCTACCAGTTCCTACAGATCAGGGGCGTCCCTCTCTACCTTCACAGACCTCCTGAAGACCTCCAGCTCTTCAGAGAGGACCTCCTCTACAACACTACCAACAACTGGACATGACACATCTGTCAACAACCTCAGATTTAACACTGTCCATACAGGGACGGACCTCAGGACTTATGAGGACCCTGTGTAACCCCTGTATGTGGCATGCTAGAACAGAAAATATCCTCCCATGCTGACGTCAGAGTATTTGTTTTAAACACACCTGAAACACGTGATCTCACAAAGATGCTGGGGTTACAGCAGGGCAGTGAATCTAACGGGAAGTATCAGCCGTCCATCCTGTAGACATCCTGCTACAGGATGCTTCCAGCAAACAACCCACAACAACTCTTGCAGAAAGTAAGCACTGATGAAACGCTTGAATTCACAGGCTGACAAAACATCAAATATCTACACAGAGTAGGGAGGACAGCTGCTGGTCACGTGTCTTGGAGATGGAGTGATCAACAACTACCGACATACACTCGTATCCACCTCTACATTTGTTCAAAATCGGTCACAAGTTCAAATCTCTGCATTGGGAAGATACTGTAAGAGGCCAAAAGTATCCGTCTCTGATCAGTGATGTTCGATCAGTGAGGTGAGGTCCATGGACGAGACCTTAAACCTCTCACGTAACACGAGCTGTGTTTTGTTGTTTAATCACACGTCATCTGTACAAACCGAGCTAACATTAGCTAACAGCAGCTACAGCTGGCAGCAGTTTGTTCTTCAAAGCTGTCGATCTGTTTGGTTTAATTTCTACAATCATCATGTATTACAGAGCCATTGGAAGGAAAACAAACTGTCTTATGGAAGAAATGAAGGAAGGGGAACAGGGAATACTGAGATGATGGGCGTATTCATGAAAATATTACATTACACCTGCTGATATATTTGTTTTAAACTAAGTACACACGTATTGAGTTGCTATGTAACTTGTCTATAGTGTGTGACTGCTGTGACCTCACGGTGCTGTTTGTAGATAAAAGTCGTGAAGTTGTGAGATTGTGAGCAGTTTGTTTCCTGTGCAGCCAGAGAGTCAGGTGAGTTCAGACAGGTAAGCATCAAACCAGGAGACATTACACACGTCTGATAAATCCATGAATTGTAGTTGTTTGCATGTTTGTGCCGATCGGGGGTCAGTTTTATTTAACTTTGATTATTTCAAATCTACAGTGGACCGACTTTTGTAAAGCTCTGACTGTCCCTGCACAGTCTCTGCTGTGCTGAGCTTAGTGTATTCTTGTGCTTCATGTGAATTTACTGCCTGAACAACATTTGAATTTGTTCTTCAGAGCATCACACAGATCCACATCAGCAGTCAGTTACTGTCAGCAGAAATCTGACGATGAAGGTGAGTTTGTCGACTGAAATCTTACAGATCTCAAAGTTCTGTTAAACTGTGAACAGACTTGTGATATCTGACTTTGCTCTGCCATGAAACTAGAGGCCAAACTGTTCAAACAGTGTGTAAGATTCAAACCTCGTCTCCTCTGTTCCAGCTGCTATCAGTCATCGTCGTCCTCGTCCTCCTCGCTCCAGTGTTGACCAGCTGCAAAAAGCTCGTCCAACCGAAGGACTGCAGTGACATCCATCACCAAGTCAAGACCAGACGCAGTGGAGTGTACACCATCTATCCCCTTGGAAAGACGTCTGCTGTCCAGGTACTCTTCACCTTCTCTGTTCTCCTATTGGTCGGTGTAGAGGTTTAGGGTCCATCCATTCTCTTCTGCTTATCTGGGGTCGGGTCTTGGTAGCAGCAGGTTTAGCAGGGCACTCCAGACGTCCTTCTCCCCAGCAACACACTCCAGCTCCTCCTGGTCCCTCCAGCAGGTTAGGGTTTGCCACAGGGTCTCCTCCCAGTCCTAATCAGATGCCCCCCCAGCCACCTCAGCTGGCTCCTTTCGACGCAAAGGAGCAGCGTCTCAGGGGGACCCTGTCGTAAACCTTTTCCAAATTTAAATTCAAATGTAGAGTGCATGGTCACACTCCCATGACCCCCTCAGCACCCTTGCAAGGGTTAAGAGCTGGTCCGTTGTTCCACGACCAGGACTGAATCTGGGGTTCGACAATCGGACGGAGCGTCCTTTCCAGCACCCCAGAGTAAACTTCTTAAGGCCTTTTAAGTTTTAAACAGCTGTCATCTAATGAATGTGTGTTTGTGTGTAGGTGTACTGTGACATGGTCTCACAGGGAGGACGGTGGACTGTGAGTATTTTAACACACATCAACTTCACCAAGTCACAGCCAAGAGTTTTTTCCATGTGTGCACTTCATGTTGGAGCGTCAGAATAAATCAAATGACAGTAAAAACATTGTTATCTGGAAACTTGAGCTGTCAGATATCTCTTGTGTTTAACCCCCCAGGTGTTCCAGAGGAGGATGGACGGCACGCTGAACTTCTACAGACCCTGGCATCAGTACAAGATGGGCTTTGGTAGAGCTGCTGGAGAGTACTGGCTCGGTGAGAAATGAAACCAAACCAACAGTCATGTGACTTCATGAAACTCACAGTTCACAAACAACAAACATGTTGAATGCATTTCCTTCCTCATCAAACAAGTATTTCAAATCCAGCTTTGTTTACATCATGTTTACGAGCTTCTTCTTCACCGTCTTTGCTGGTGCACTGCACGCCAAGATACGACAGTAACACTTCAAAATATTTCTTGGTGTGTTATCAGTGTTATCGTCATCAGGTATCGTGTGAAGCCATTGGTAGGACTCTATTGGGGTTGGGCAATATTTTAAAAATTTACAATTAACAACCAGCGACTGCCGATGTGTTCATGCAAACACAATCACCAACAGCCAATATATTTATCCAAGCGACGAACAGTAAGGTGTGTACAAAATGTAAAAACTGTGTTTGTGTGTGCAGGTCTTGACAACATCCACCAACTGACCCACCAGCGAAAGTCCGAGCTGCTGGTCGACATGGAGGACTTTACTGGAAAGAAAGTGTTTGCTCGTTACTCCTCGTTCTCTGTCGAATCTGAATGTGACGGATACGTACTGCATGTCTCTGGATTTAAAAATGGAGGGGCGGGTGAGTATTAGTGCAGGAAGGAGGGCTGTAGGGGTGACAGTGCAGGTTGATGTGGTCACTTTGGTTGTAGTTATTCATTGATTATTCATCACAGCTCCAAATGAATAGTTTAGTGTATTTCATGAGGCTGAAATCAATCAATGAACTGGCTATCATTTTCTTGGGGTTCCCCCACCTGCCAAATCCACTTTACCCCCTGGTGGCAGCATAGTGTCCAACAGAGGTCTTAGTCCCAGTAGTGTTTGTAGTATTAGTATCATTAGTATCATTGTCAAGATTAAACACTGTGGTTCATGTTTCTGTAGGAGACTCCATGACATATCACAACAAAAAGAAGTTCTCCACCTTCGACAAAGACCAGGACACCCATTCAACTGACAACTGTGCCAGACTATACCTGGGGGCGTTCTGGTATGGTAATTGTCACTATGCAAACCCCAACGGGGTTTATCTTTGGGGGGCTGAAAAAAAACACTATGCTATGGGAGTGCTTTGGTACCATTATAAGGGTTATGACTACTCCCTGAAGAGCATCAGCATGAAGATCCGTCCTGTGAAGTAGTTCTCCAGGTCAAACATGCAGCAGAAAATCAGCTGATGATTTTTCTCTCTTTTCTTCATCATCTTTACATGAAACAGACACAGAGTCTGATAACATGTCGACAACTTCATTAACTTCCAACTCAACTTATAGCAAAGCAAAAGACAAAAAAAAAACATAAAAACAACATAAATATTTCCAAGTTCAATCAAAGTTTGATTGTGTGTGAAATAATAAAATCTGAGCAGAAAGCTGATGTGATCTGAGGTCTTCATTTTGTCTCTGGTGTCTTTCATCTGAACAAAAAAGAACAGACAGAGCTGGAAATCACAAACAGTCAGACTCCAACATATTTGAACAAACTTAACGTGAAGCAAGTAATAATATTACGTAATCGTACTAATAAAGTCAAAATGACTGCATTCATTTTCACTGTTGGGTTTGCACAAACAAATTGTCTTTATTAATATTGAATGCATAAACCTGGTTAGTGTGTCGTGGAAATACATTGAGTTTATTATTACTATCACATAAATCTTATTACTTGCTTCACATAAAGTTCATTAGTTCATTTATATTAAACCCAAGTCATTCAAATGGATCCTGCATTTTGACCAAACATTGTTTTTGAGTGTACAAACTGTTCAGGTGACCGCAGTAAAAATACTCTACATGTCATTCTATGAACCAAAACACACAAACAGGAAAATATGTGTGTGTTATACCTTTGTACAGGTGCTATAAATGTTTGTACATTGAGGCTGTTCTAGGTCAAATTTGACCCGGATCTATTGACCCGGATCTATTGACCCGGATCTATTGACCTGGATCTATTGACCTGGATCTATTGACCCGGATCTATTGACCTGGATCTATTGACCTGGATCTATTGACCTGGATCTATTGACCTGGATCTATTGATGTGGATTTTAGAGCCATCAGTGTGGGTCAAATGAAGGGGAACCTTGAAACAGTCAGACTGTATGTTCTATGTCTGTGTGTATTTTGTATGGGACAGTGGTGACAGAGTTCAGGGGGAACCTCAACACACACACACACACACACACACACACACACACACACACACACACACACACACACACACACACACACACACACACACACACACACTCACTTTCAGAGTGTTCTTAGTATTTTCAGTATCAATAATTTAAATCATTATGGCTGTTATATTTTCATGTCTCAGGTAAAACAGGACATGGCATCATGTGATCAGGTTTTTTGTGCTCTCATGCAATCTAAATGATGAATAATAATGAATTTATGGTCAGTAGGTTATTTATTCTAAACTGATCTGGGGTTCAAACTTGTGTACAGACACTTGGCGTTGGACATGAACAGTCTGTAAGGGGTCAGTGAAGGCCCGCCCTACCCTGCCTGTGATTGGCTGACATTCTTGCCCTCACCTTGACCAATCTCAGTCCTCGTTTAACTGGAACTATCAGCCGTACATCTTGTAGACATCCTTCTACAGCAGGGGTCTTCAACCAGGGGTCCGTGACCCCTAAGGGGTCCGCAGAGGTACTGAAGGGGGTCCGGCAATTTTTGTCATAATAACTGACAGTTTTCACCAAAATTAAAAAATCTAACAAAAATGATATTGAGTAAAGTGCAAGCATTAACATGCAATGATGAGCTACTTTTATAAATGATTCCACTGTGCATGAACGTTTGATCAACCATGAACACATATAGGCTCATAACACAGTTCATAAGCAGGTTAATAAGGTCCAATAAAAGCTGAGTAAAGTCAATCTAAGAGTTATTACAGGCCAGGCTTAGAATGTGACATTTAAATAAAAGAAGAATGAACAAAGGTTGAAGACTGTTCTAGTAAGTAAGCACTGATGAAACGCTTGAATTCACAGAGGAGGGATGACAGCCGCTAGTCACACGTCACGGTGGCTTAGTGATGTCATCACAGAGGATTTCTGGGTATTGGAGTTGACTGCAGTGATGCTTTAAATGAACAACATGTAACTATGTGTAACACTGACATCTCGTGGTTAAAATGTGTACTGCAGTTCACATTTCAAACCCTGGAGAGTCGTCTCCTCCTCCACAGACTGAACCTTCACGAGTTCAACATGTTTTATTTTAAACTGAGGTTCAAACTGAGGTTCAGGCCGAGGTTCAAACCGAGGTTAAGGCCGAGGTTCAAACCGAGGTTCAAACGGAGGTTCAGGCCAAGGTTCAAACGGAGGTTCAGGCCAAGGTTCAAACCGAGGTTCAAACGGAGGTTCAGGCCAAGGTTCAGACCAAGGTTCAAACCGAGGTTCAAACTGAGGTTCAAACTGAGGTTCAAACTGAGGTTCAAACCGAGGTTCAGGCCGAGGTTCAAACCGAGGTTCAGGGCAAGGTTCAAACTGAGGTTCAGGACGAGGTTCAAACTGAGGTTCAAACCGAGGTTCAAACTGAGGTTCAAACCAAGGTTCAAGCTGAGGTTTAAACTGAGGTTCAAACCGAGGTTCAAACTGAGGTTCAAACTGAGGTTGAGGGCGACGTTCAAACTGAGGTTGAGGGCGACGTTCAAACTGAGGTTCAGACCGAGGTTCAGGCCGAGGATCAAACCGAGGTTCAAACTGAGATTCAGGCCGAGGTTCAAACTGAGGTTGAGGGCGACGTTCAAACCGAGGTTCAAACTGAGGTTCAGGCCGAGGTTCAAACTGAGGTTCAGGCTGAGGTTCAGGCCGAGGTTCAAACTGAGATTCAGGCCGACTTTCAAACCGAGGTTCAAACTGAGGTTCAGGCTGAGGTTCAGACCGAGGTTCAAACTGAGGTTCAGGCCGAGGTTCAAACTGAGGTTCAGGCTGAGGTTCAGACCGAGGTTCAAACTGAGGTTCAGGCCGAGGTTCAAACTGAGGTTCAGGCTGAGGTTCAGACCGAGGTTCAAACTGAGGTTCAGGCCGAGGTTCAGACCGAGGTTCAAACTGAGGTTCAGGCCGAGGTTCAAACTGAGGTTCAAACCGAGGTTCAAACTGAGTTTCAGGCTGAGGTTCAGACCGAGGTTCAGGACATATGTCACCTCCTTCAATGAGCGACGCCTGACTCTGCCACCCGTACGCTCAGGACAATCCAAACTTTTCTGTCTGTTGTTCCCCGTTGGTGGAACGTCCTACCAGTTCCTACAGATCAGGGGCGTCCCTCTCTACCTTCACAGACCTCCTGAAGACTTCCAGCTCTTCAGAGAGGACCTCCTCTACAACACTACCAACAGCTGGACATGACACATCTGTCAACAACCTCAGATTTAACACTGTCCATACAGGGACCTCAGGACTTATGAGGACCCTGTGTAACCCCTGTATGTGGCATGCTAGAACAGAAAATATCCTCCCATGCTGACGTCAGAGTATTTGTTTTAAACACACCTGAAACACGTGATCTCACAAAGATGCTGGGGTTACAGCAGGGCAGTGAATCTAACGGGAAGTATCAGCCGTCCATCCTGTAGACATCCTGCTACATGATACTTCCAGCAAACAACCCACAACAACTCTTGCAGAAAGTAAGCACTGATGAAACGCTTGAATTCACAGGCTGACAAAACATCAAATATCTACACAGAGTAGGGAGGACAGCTGCTGGTCACGTGTCTTGGAGATGGAGTGATCAACAACTACCGACATACACTCGTATCCACCTCTACATTTGTTCAAAATCAGTCACAAGTTCAAATCTCTGCATGGGGAAGATACTGTAAGAGGCCAAAAGTATCCGTCTCTGATCAGTGATGTTCGATCAGTGAGGTGAGGTCCATGGACGAGACCTTAAACCTCTCACGTAACACGAGCTGTGTTTTGTTGTTTAATCACACGTCATCTGTACAAACCGAGCTAACATTAGCTAACAGCAGCTACAGCTGGCAGCAGTTTGTTCTTCAAAGCTGTCGATCTGTTTGGTTTAATTTCTACAATCATCATGTATTACAGAGCCATTGGAAGGAAAACAAACTGTCTTATGGAAGAAATGAAGGAAGGGGAACAGGGAATACTGAGATGATGGGCGTATTCATGAAAATATTACATTACACCTGCTGATATATTTGTTTTAAACTAAGTACACACGTATTGAGTTGCTATGTAACTTGTCTATAGTGTGTGACTGCTGTGACCTCACGGTGCTGTTTGTAGATAAAAGTCGTGAAGTTGTGAGATTGTGAGCAGTTTGTTTCCTGTGCAGCCAGGAGTCAGGTGAGTTCAGACAGGTAAGCATCAAACCAGGAGACATTACACACGTCTGATAAATCCATGAATTGTAGTTGTTTGCATGTTTGTGCCGATCGGGGGTCAGTTTTATTTAACTTTGATTATTTCAAATCTACAGTGGACCGACTTTTGTAAAGCTCTGACTGTCCCTGCACAGTCTCTGCTGTGCTGAGCTTAGTGTATTCTTGTGCTTCATGTGAATTTACTGCCTGAACAACATTTGAATTTGTTCTTCAGAGCATCACACAGATCCACATCAGCAGTCAGTTACTGTCAGCAGAAATCTGACGATGAAGGTGAGTTTGTCGACTGAAATCTTACAGATCTCAAAGTTCTGTTAAACTGTGAACAGACTTGTGATATCTGACTTTGCTCTGCCATGAAACTAGAGGCCAAACTGTTCAAACAGTGTGTAAGATTCAAACCTCGTCTCCTCTGTTCCAGCTGCTATCAGTCATCGTCGTCCTCGTCCTCCTCGCTCCAGTGTTGACCAGCTGCAAAAAGCTCGTCCAACCGAAGGACTGCAGTGACATCCATCACCAAGTCAAGACCAGACGCAGTGGAGTGTACACCATCTATCCCCTTGGAAAGACGTCTGCTGTCCAGGTACTCTTCACCTTCTCTGTTCTCCTATTGGTCGGTGTAGAGGTTTAGGGTCCATCCATTCTCTTCTGCTTATCTGGGGTCGGGTCTTGGTAGCAGCAGGTTTAGCAGGGCACTCCAGACGTCCTTCTCCCCAGCAACACACTCCAGCTCCTCCTGGTCCCTCCAGCAGGTTAGGGTTTGCCACAGGGTCTCCTCCCAGTCCTAATCAGATGCCCCCCCAGCCACCTCAGCTGGCTCCTTTCGACGCAAAGGAGCAGCGTCTCAGGGGGACCCTGTCGTAAACCTTTTCCAAATTTAAATTCAAATGTAGAGTGCATGGTCACACTCCCATGACCCCCTCAGCACCCTTGCAAGGGTTAAGAGCTGGTCCGTTGTTCCACGACCAGGACTGAATCTGGGGTTCGACAATCGGACGGAGCGTCCTTTCCAGCACCCCAGAGTAAACTTCTTAAGGCCTTTTAAGTTTTAAACAGCTGTCATCTAATGAATGTGTGTTTGTGTGTAGGTGTACTGTGACATGGTCTCACAGGGAGGACGGTGGACTGTGAGTATTTTAACACACATCAACTTCACCAAGTCACAGCCAAGAGTTTTTTCCATGTGTGCACTTCATGTTGGAGCGTCAGAATAAATCAAATGACAGTAAAAACATTGTTATCTGGAAACTTGAGCTGTCAGATATCTCTTGTGTTTAACCCCCCAGGTGTTCCAGAGGAGGATGGACGGCACGCTGAACTTCTACAGACCCTGGCATCAGTACAAGATGGGCTTTGGTAGAGCTGCTGGAGAGTACTGGCTCGGTGAGAAATGAAACCAAACCAACAGTCATGTGACTTCATGAAACTCACAGTTCACAAACAACAAACATGTTGAATGCATTTCCTTCCTCATCAAACAAGTATTTCAAATCCAGCTTTGTTTACATCATGTTTACGAGCTTCTTCTTCACCGTCTTTGCTGGTGCACTGCACGCCAAGATACGACAGTAACACTTCAAAATATTTCTTGGTGTGTTATCAGTGTTATCGTCATCAGGTATCGTGTGAAGCCATTGGTAGGACTCTATTGGGGTTGGGCAATATTTTAAAAATTTACAATTAACAACCAGCGACTGCCGATGTGTTCATGCAAACACAATCACCAACAGCCAATATATTTATCCAAGCGACGAACAGTAAGGTGTGTACAAAATGTAAAAACTGTGTTTGTGTGTGCAGGTCTTGACAACATCCACCAACTGACCCACCAGCGAAAGTCCGAGCTGCTGGTCGACATGGAGGACTTTACTGGAAAGAAAGTGTTTGCTCGTTACTCCTCGTTCTCTGTCGAATCTGAATGTGACGGATACGTACTGCATGTCTCTGGATTTAAAAATGGAGGGGCGGGTGAGTATTAGTGCAGGAAGGAGGGCTGTAGGGGTGACAGTGCAGGTTGATGTGGTCACTTTGGTTGTAGTTATTCATTGATTATTCATCACAGCTCCAAATGAATAGTTTAGTGTATTTCATGAGGCTGAAATCAATCAATGAACTGGCTATCATTTTCTTGGGGTTCCCCCACCTGCCAAATCCACTTTACCCCCTGGTGGCAGCATAGTGTCCAACAGAGGTCTTAGTCCCAGTAGTGTTTGTAGTATTAGTATCATTAGTATCATTGTCAAGATTAAACACTGTGGTTCATGTTTCTGTAGGAGACTCCATGACATATCACAACAAAAAGAAGTTCTCCACCTTCGACAAAGACCAGGACACCCATTCAACTGACAACTGTGCCAGACTATACCTGGGGGCGTTCTGGTATGGTAATTGTCACTATGCAAACCCCAACGGGGTTTATCTTTGGGGGGCTGAAAAAAAACACTATGCTATGGGAGTGCTTTGGTACCATTATAAGGGTTATGACTACTCCCTGAAGAGCATCAGCATGAAGATCCGTCCTGTGAAGTAGTTCTCCAGGTCAAACATGCAGCAGAAAATCAGCTGATGATTTTTCTCTCTTTTCTTCATCATCTTTACATGAAACAGACACAGAGTCTGATAACATGTCGACAACTTCATTAACTTCCAACTCAACTTATAGCAAAGCAAAAGACAAAAAAAAAACATAAAAACAACATAAATATTTCCAAGTTCAATCAAAGTTTGATTGTGTGTGAAATAATAAAATCTGAGCAGAAAGCTGATGTGATCTGAGGTCTTCATTTTGTCTCTGGTGTCTTTCATCTGAACAAAAAAGAACAGACAGAGCTGGAAATCACAAACAGTCAGACTCCAACATATTTGAACAAACTTAACGTGAAGCAAGTAATAATATTACGTAATCGTACTAATAAAGTCAAAATGACTGCATTCATTTTCACTGTTGGGTTTGCACAAACAAATTGTCTTTATTAATATTGAATGCATAAACCTGGTTAGTGTGTCGTGGAAATACATTGAGTTTATTATTACTATCACATAAATCTTATTACTTGCTTCACATAAAGTTCATTAGTTCATTTATATTAAACCCAAGTCATTCAAATGGATCCTGCATTTTGACCAAACATTGTTTTTGAGTGTACAAACTGTTCAGGTGACCGCAGTAAAAATACTCTACATGTCATTCTATGAACCAAAACACACAAACAGGAAAATATGTGTGTGTTATACCTTTGTACAGGTGCTATAAATGTTTGTACATTGAGGCTGTTCTAGGTCAAATTTGACCCGGATCTATTGACCCGGATCTATTGACCCGGATCTATTGACCTGGATCTATTGACCTGGATCTATTGACCCGGATCTATTGACCTGGATCTATTGACCTGGATCTATTGACCTGGATCTATTGACCTGGATCTATTGATGTGGATTTTAGAGCCATCAGTGTGGGTCAAATGAAGGGGAACCTTGAAACAGTCAGACTGTATGTTCTATGTCTGTGTGTATTTTGTATGGGACAGTGGTGACAGAGTTCAGGGGGAACCTCAACACACACACACACACACACACACACACACACACACACACACACACACACACACACACACACACACACACACACACACACACACACTCACTTTCAGAGTGTTCTTAGTATTTTCAGTATCAATAATTTAAATCATTATGGCTGTTATATTTTCATGTCTCAGGTAAAACAGGACATGGCATCATGTGATCAGGTTTTTTGTGCTCTCATGCAATCTAAATGATGAATAATAATGAATTTATGGTCAGTAGGTTATTTATTCTAAACTGATCTGGGGTTCAAACTTGTGTACAGACACTTGGCGTTGGACATGAACAGTCTGTAAGGGGTCAGTGAAGGCCCGCCCTACCCTGCCTGTGATTGGCTGACATTCTTGCCCTCACCTTGACCAATCTCAGTCCTCGTTTAACTGGAACTATCAGCCGTACATCTTGTAGACATCCTTCTACAGCAGGGGTCTTCAACCAGGGGTCCGTGACCCCTAAGGGGTCCGCAGAGGTACTGAAGGGGGTCCGGCAATTTTTGTCATAATAACTGACAGTTTTCACCAAAATTAAAAAATCTAACAAAAATGATATTGAGTAAAGTGCAAGCATTAACATGCAATGATGAGCTACTTTTATAAATGATTCCACTGTGCATGAACGTTTGATCAACCATGAACACATATAGGCTCATAACACAGTTCATAAGCAGGTTAATAAGGTCCAATAAAAGCTGAGTAAAGTCAATCTAAGAGTTATTACAGGCCAGGCTTAGAATGTGACATTTAAATAAAAGAAGAATGAACAAAGGTTGAAGACTGTTCTAGTAAGTAAGCACTGATGAAACGCTTGAATTCACAGAGGAGGGATGACAGCCGCTAGTCACACGTCACGGTGGCTTAGTGATGTCATCACAGAGGATTTCTGGGTATTGGAGTTGACTGCAGTGATGCTTTAAATGAACAACATGTAACTATGTGTAACACTGACATCTCGTGGTTAAAATGTGTACTGCAGTTCACATTTCAAACCCTGGAGAGTCGTCTCCTCCTCCACAGACTGAACCTTCACGAGTTCAACATGTTTTATTTTAAACTGAGGTTCAAACTGAAGTTCAGGCCGAGGTTCAAACCGAGGTTCAAACTGAGCTTTAAACCGAGGTTCAAACTGAGGTTCATATTGTTGTTTATTCAACATAGTAAAATTGATTGCATTACATTTTCAGTGCAAATCATTGTTTTAATTTATGGTGCTCATTTACACTTAAAGCTCAAACTATGAATTGACATCAGTTTTGACAACTTATTGATCAAGAGGCCAAACATTTGAATATGTTTGGGACAAAACAAGGAAAGTTAAAACATCACTGATACAGAAGATGAATCGGTGACATCATTTGTGAGTCCACAGAAGATCTCTGTTGGTTTGGTAAACTCACTGGCATCACCTCACATCACTGTGAAGATTGATTGACTTTAGTTCAGTGCAGTTGGAGAGGTTGGAGTTGTCTCCATCAAGGCTCGGGCGGGACGTACTCCTGCGGGTGGTTTCCTTCACGGAGGCGTCCGAAACAGCCGAGCAGCAAGTCCACCGCCGTGCTGACCGTGGACCGGACGCCCTCTTCGGTCTGAGCCCGCAGAGGGTTCACCTCCACCATGTCCACCGCGGACAGGAGACCTGCAGGACGAGCAACTCAGATTTAGTCCATGAATCCACCTGGATGATCTAAAATAGTCTAATCTGTCTAAAGACAACTGCCCCACACAGAGGCAGCTGTTGAGATAGATGTTGACAGATTAATTAAGATTAATTAAGAAAAAGACGAGCTATCACGTGTTTTGACTTGTACCTGTGTGACGGATCTGTTCAGTGATGTAGATCCCATCTCTGTAGGTGAGCCCTCCGACTACAGGTGTCCCGGTCGCTGGGGTAACGGTGGGGTCGATGGCATCCACATCGTAGCTCAGGTGGATCGGGTTATTCCCTCTGTTCGAAACACAGAAACACATTTAACTTTTACTGTGACTCCATTCAGGACAGCATGGACAGCATGTCCTTTGATCAGGAGGTGGAGCTCACCTGGTACAAAGGTAGTCACACGTCTCCTCCATAACTTTGCCGATACCAAGTTGATCCACCTCGGTCATGGAAAACACCTTCACGCCCAGAAACTTCAGGAAGTAACTGTCAAAATAAAAGAGCAACCTTCCTGTACTTAGACATGCCACGTGTTAGCTCGTCTATGTTTAAAATGCAAGCAGACTTTGAAGATGCTGCACTCATGAAGGAGGCTCAGAAACATACTGCTCTCCTGGGTCCACGTCTCTCAGCCCGATGTAGACCAGATCTCTGGCTGACAGACAAGGCTTGAGCCAAGAGAAGTTTGGCAAGGCAGGAACCTGTCGACACGAAGAACAACGACATCTAAAAATTCAACCGATGCAAATCCCTCAGGACCGAAGTTATTCCATGTTAAAGGGGTTCACAGTCAGTATTCATCACTATTGTGTTGTGTAGTTTCTACTCTGATCTTCAGTTACGTCCAAAGTTACGTTTAGTTTTTCAGTCAATTCAGATGAAAAGGTATATTTTTATATTTTTATTACAAAACAAGAGTTCTTTATGGAAACATCTAATGGTCTGAAGCAGCACTGCCGTCGTCGTGGATCAGATTTCTTTTCTAGTGAACTCCACCTTCATACAGATTGTACATCACTCTGTGGTTTGTGGTAGAAATCAGGACCGACCTTTGACTGCAGCTCGTGGAGGAGGAAAGAAACAGGCTGTCCGTGCATGTTTCCCGTGGTCGAGGTCAGCGGTGTGTTGATGTCAGAGTGAGCGTCGACCCACACGACGCTCAGCTGCCCGACCGCCGCCGAGTGACCATGGATGGATCCGATCGCCAGACTGATGAGCATGTGATGAACCACGGAGAGAATACAATGATGTATTATACAAAAAGTAGCTGGTCTGATTGTTCATCTAGAGTCTAGACCGGCTCTAGATTCTAGACATCTGGATCAGCAGGACATCACACCGTGCTCATCACACGTTACAGACACGAAGCTGTTATCGAACCTTTCCTGTATGAATGTAAAGAAACATTCAGATTCATGTTTTTACACGTGAGCGCTAACTGGACTCAGCGATGGCCGATCGATCACTCATCTGTGTGTCCTGCTCGTGGATGATTGACAGACCGTGATGTGTCCGTCGTGACTGGAGACCAAAGTCAACAATCGCCCATTCAAATATTTACAACATTAAAGCAGAGTGTGTTTTATCTTCTACTATGAGAGGACCTCTGTACTTTAGTACATGCTACTTTAAACTTCCACTCCACTACGAATGTTTGACACTTGTACCAACTTATTACATAAAAAACTCATGATAAGCTTCTGATATGAAGCAGTACTATTCTACTAATGTACCCAGTAGTACACTCAGTATCTAAAATTGACTCCACATTGATTAAATGTTCTTAAACAGTTCTTATTTCCAGCTGATTTTGCAGTAATGAACACAGTTATGAATTTTAGATTCTATTTTGGTAATAAAGCCAAAATCTGAGACACTGGACCTTTAAGTACATTTAACTAATTACTGATAATACTTGAAGTAACCTCTGTGGACTCACCTGTGGTCTCCGCCCAGCATCACTGTGGTGTGTCCGTCCTTCTTCACGGCCTTCACCGCCTCTGACAGCCTCTGGTTGGCGCTGCCGACCGCCCGAGCATTTTTCACCTGGCCGACCGGCTCGTCGTCCGGAAACTCCTCAAACGTCAAGTTACCATAATCCTTGGCTTCACAGCCTGCAGACACAAACACAGTGATCTGTGAGATCACACCACAGAGGTGACACATCAACACGATCACTCCGATCACACGTGGACATCACATTTACATTTTTAACGTGAACTACTGAAGCTGTCAGACTTATTAAAGAAATGTCACTTTGTTCAAACATGAATGCTCTCTGTGTGAACATTAACTGTCAGCGGATCGCCTGTGTGGAAATGTTTCACGTGGAAATGAGTGACTCATGAAACTTCTCTGTGAAAACAAGAAACCACAGAAGTTTAGGCAACGACAACAGGAGTCAGCCTGAGCGAGTCACACACACACTCAGGGCAGCAGTGTTAAACCTGAACACACTCATGGCAGCAGTGTTAAACCTGAACACACTCATGTACGACTGCAGGATGAGAGCGAGGAGTTCAGAGAGGAAAGAAAAGAAAGATCTTCCCTAACCCAAAACAAATGGGATTAAATCAACATTAATTAACTTTAATAATCTGACGTCTGTGACCTCCAGTTGACCCACACTGACCTGTGATCAGCTGAGCGGTGTCTCTGTCACTCGTACGTCTGTTCTCACACTATGTAACTTTGTGAAGTACGTAACGCTTTACGTTAGCAAAGTTTTTCGACTCGCCAGTTTTTGATCATAATCATAAGAAATACACGTTAAAGCCGTTTACCACAGTTACACTCTGTAACTAGGAATAACAAAGGAGGCTATTATGATGAAAGATTCAAGTCTCAAGTTATTACACACACACACACACACACACACACACACACACACACAAGCATTACCAGAGTGTGTTAGACATGATTTAAAGCATGACCTATGAAACGTCCCCGGTTAGCTTCAAGTCCAGTGTTTGTGAATGTGTAACGACGCTCAGGTCCACAGTTAGACAGGTTCACAAGTACACACACATACATAAATTATCTAATTATTGTTATCATGTTATTATCACATTATAATTATTAATGTTATTATCACATTATAATTATTATTGTTATTATCACATTATAATTATTGTCATTGTCCTGTCAGTGTTTCATGAAGCTCTTCATGGTCTGACCTGTTTTTTTAGTACATTCACTGAGAGTAATCGAGTACATTCGCTGAAGTATAACTTCAAGGTACTCGTACTTTACTTAGTATTTTGTACTTTTTACTCCACTACATTTATCTTTAGTTATCTTAGTAATGAACACACACACACACACACACACACCTTGCTCCTGTAGTTTTTGCAGCAGTCCAGCTGTTCGGATCAGGTCCGGTCCTTTCTCCACTCCACCTCGAGGCTGCAGCGCAAGAAGAAGAGTTACAGCTGACACACACACACACACACACACACACACACACACACACACACACACACCTGTCCCTTAGAGAAAGGTGCTCCGATGATCCCCACTGCCGGCGCGCGCTGAGGATGATGATGATGAAGACTCCGTCCGTTGACGGTCAGCGCGAGCTGCTGCAGCTTCCTCGCGCTCCTCATGCTGGCTGATCGGTACACACACACACACACACACACACTCCTAAATACACTCCGTGACGTCGCCGCCCTCGGCGGGGCAGGTGTGACGTCACGAATGAGTTAATAAGCAGCTGGTTTGTTGAAACAGAAGAAGAGTTCATATGCAAATGAGCTCGGTCACACAGTGTCACGTGCTCAGGTGTTCTGTCATTTACTGAGGTAACAGGTGTGACGTCACACCTTCAGAACTTTGTTCCGTGAGAAGCTGCTGGTGAAAGAGAAGTCGCTACAGTCCCATACGTGGTCTCATACTGGAATAACTTCATGGAATACACTGACCGGAGGAAGATCTGGCTCTTACCCACCGATACATGTTAACTAATAAAGTGAGAGAAGTTTCATTTAAAATAATTCATAGATGTTATCCATCCAATGATCATATTAGAAGATTCAAAAAAGATATTGATGTGAAATGCACTTTCTGTTCTGAACATATTGAAACAGTTACTCATTTATTTTGGCACTGCCCCTTTGTCCAAAGTCTGTGGACTGATATCTGTAACTTTATTGCTAAAAATGTTGATAATGATTTGAAGTTGTATGGAGGGATGTACTGTTTGGGCTCTTGGGCCTGAACAAAAATAGAGTAAGATTAAACGAAACATTTATTATCAATCTCATCATACTGATGGCAAAATTTCATATTCATAAGTGTAAATGTACTCGAAGAAAACCATCTTTTGTTGCCTTTCACGGTGAGCTCAGACAGTACATCGCTTCCATTAAGTTTTCTAATAACACAAAAGCTATAAAACGCTTAATATATGTGAACATTTACATATATTTATGTAAACTCTTTCTCCCCCCTGGCGTAGAATATACATGAATGTTTTTGTAATGTTTTGTATATGATCTGTGTTCCTTTGTTTGTGAAACAAAGTTTTAATAAAAAAAAAAAAAAAGAGAAGCTGCTGGTGCTGGTCCAGGTTCTGTCTGACCCCCGCGTGACCCGTCCACAGGACTGCTCCGCCTCAACGCTCTGAAGAAGAAGAAGAAGAATTAGAAGAAGAAGAGGTTTCCAGGCCTGCTCCTCTTCTTCTCGGACATGATGGCAGAGGAGCAGAGAGTGAAGAGGACGCTGACGGAGGAAGCTAAGAAGAGAAAAGGAGAGAGTGAGCGAGCAAGAAGCCGCCGGACAAGAGTAAATGTGGGACTGACTTTTAGTGGTTGGTGAGAGCTTGGTGAAATAAAAGGCTGAAAGACGCCGAGCTGGGAGACAAACCACAGAAAGATTTCTACGTACTGTTCCTTTAAGAACTAAAGGAAGAAGTGATCTGAACATGAAGAAATCGCTTCCTTGATTAGGCAACATGAAATTACCAGAAATCAAGTTGTTTCAGTAAATGATGAATCCTCCCTGGTCCCGTAAATCTCTGACTTCAGTTTCATGTTGACAGATTAGTCTATATTTAATCTGAGATGTGCTGACTGTTCTTCTTTCACATCCACCCAGAGACCTGCTGAGAAACTCATGTCCACTTAAACGTACAGCTGATTGTGGGAGTCTACAACTCCTGATGGAGGCATCACACACGGAGACTACGTCCAGGTTTAGACAGTCTGCGGGGACGTCCCGGAGACTACGTCCAGGTTTTAGACAGTCTGCGGGGACGTCCAGGTCGTCAAAAACAACAAAACTCTGAATTAAAGAAAACTTTTTTTATTTTTGAGAGCAAAAATACAAATTTAACAGCTGATGTGTGTGTGTGTGTGTGTGTGTGTGTGTGTGTGTGTGTGTGTGTGTGTGTATTAGAAGTAGCTCTGTAGTGGTTCTCCCAGGATGTTCTCCATCTCCTGAACAACCTTCTGGACCTGCTGCTCCACCTCCTCACACTCATCTGGAACACACACACACACACACACACACACACACACACACACACATCATGTTACACTTCATTAAAACATTCACATCATATCTAACAAACACGTGTGTGTGTGTGTGTGTGTGTGTGTGTGTGTGTGTGTGCTCACCCTCCATCAGCTCTGCTATGAATGGGATGGTCTCTGGCAGCAGCACCACGTAGTTCTCCTTCAGTTTGGACGCTAACTCCATCAGCATGAGCAGAGAGGAGAACCGCACCTGAGGAGGAGGAGGGTTACTATGGTAACGTTCTGTCAACGCTGCACAAACGTTAGGTAACTGTTTGGTCATTTTAATCAGTGGAAAACTAGTCTTCAAGTTTCCAGGTTTTCCAGGACGCCTGTGAACCCAGCCTCAGTTTCAGCCCTGAGTTTTGTCTGCAGGTCTTCCTGTGTGAGCCTGCGAGGCGACACTCGGGGCGGCTCACCTTGGACTCGGGGTGTCTGGTCTTCAGCAGGATCTGGTAGTTGAGAGTTTTCCACTGCGAGTCGTCGGCCAGCGCCACGGAGAACTGCCCCACGCAGGGCACCAGGTGCTGGGTCACCCTCTGCTGGTACACCTGCTCTCCGCCCAGGAGGTTCTCCAGCTGCAGACAGAGAGGAGACATCAGCACACGTCAGCCACGAGGACGCGTCTCCGAGGAGCGTGTCATCGTGTCAGCGCTCACCTGGTCGAGCAGCGGGCTCATGAGGGCGTCGGCCCGCTCTCTGCTCAGGAACCTCTGCGTGTCGTACAGGAAGATCTTGTGCAGACAGTCGAGCAGCAGCTGAAGCAGCAGAGCGCTCTTCTCCTCGCCGCGACCCGACTCAAACAACAGCTCACCTGACAGGAAGTGAAGAGACGTGAGGCGGAGAGGTCGACGTCGAGACAGTCAAAGAGAACTAAAGCGTGCAGCCAGCTCACCTGTCCGCGAGACGTCCGTCTGTCTCAGCAGGTCGGCCATTGGCTTCACCAGATTTCCTGCGAACAGGACGAAGAGTCCTTTGAGGCGCTCGGCGACGACAACGGTCAGCCGGTAGAACGTCAACAGACGCTCGGTACTGCCCGATTTACTCCAGTCCAACAGCTGAGGAGACCAACACAAACACCATCATCATCATTTTGGTCCAACATTAAAACTCTGAACTGTGTAAATAAATGTAGAGTGTGTCTGACAGACATTATTACTGACACTGCAGCAGCACAGAGACTTAAAGTCAGCTGCAGGTCAGAGCTGTAACTGCAGCTGTGCTCTGTCTGTGTGTGAGTGACTGCTGAGAGACACAGAAAATCTCTAAATGAAGCCCCTCCAACTAGTGGACACTAATGCCAAACGGTAGGTGGTATCAAAAAGCCCAAATGAGCGTGAGCATCCTCATCTTGTCGACCATGTGAATGCTGAATTTCAGTGTGTGAAGTTAAAAAATGTGACCTGGGGAGAGAGAGAAAGAACAGGTGCCCCGTGCTCCTTTGGGAAATTTCTCCTCTCCAGTTTACATGGGAGTAGATGGGGCTGTCGGTGGGTGATCCTGGAGCATCAGTGCGTCTCCCGCCAAAACTATAAGTCTGACAGCTTCAGCAGTGATATCGCTGCGTAGCCCACGAATTTTCCTACGTTTCTATGTAGAAATTATTTCTGTAGTGACGGTGTTTGATGTCACGCACTCTGTTCTTTGTTTATGTGCGACCAAAACTGTGGGAGGTGCAGCACGCCAAAAAACCACGGAAGAAACGTCAGAATAAAATCTAAATGTATAAATAGAACGAGCCTCTCGGGCACACTCAGTAACGTTCTGTCGGGTTGTCGAGTCGTCACCTTGAAGAAGAGCGGTCTGAAGGTGACCTCGGACAGCTTCATCACCATGGCGATCAGACAGTCGATGACGCGGCCCTCGATCTCCGCCGTCGCCTCCAGGTCGCCCTGAAAACGTTGCATGATGGTTAGTTTTTGGTTGTGGGTTGGTTAGAGTTTAGAAGAGTAGCTTTGAGCGCCGACTGACCCGACAGTGTTCGGCCCGGAAGTCCAGGGCGGTGAGGAAGAAGGAGGTGAGCTCTGATTGGTGGGAGCCTAGCTGCTCTTTGTCCATGTGACTGATGTGTTCCTTCAGGATGCTCATGAGCGCCACCAGCTGAGCCTGCAGAGAAACACATGTCACTCACACGCCTGTGTCTCAGCACACGCCAGATTTAAAGGGCCAGCGTTCATATTTAAAGGGCCAGCGTTCATATTTAAAGGACCAGCGTTCAGATCCAAACCTTTCTGTCGACGACCATGTTGCTGTAGCACTTGGTGAGGGTAGGCAGTAGGACCCTGGGGGGCAGCTTGGTGGCGAGGGTGCTCCTGAGGGAGGCGAGGCGTGAGGACAGCTGGGCGGAGCACGACGAGGAGGAAGAGGCGGAGTCCACCAGCCGAGTCAGCCGACACACCTGCAGGAACAGGAAGTGTTGTTATGGTGAACATGTCAAAGCTGGCCCGGCCCGGCCCGGCGCAGGCCCCGCCCAGCTCACCTGTGACAGCGTGTCCTGCAGGTACGGGCTGATGAAGTGCGGCAGCGTCTCGGCGACACGCTGCAGGGCGGTGACGGCGCTCAGCAGGTAGATCTCATTGGTCAGCAGCTCTTTCCTGTCTGTCAGCGTCCGCAGCAGCGCCGGCATCAACCTGCACGACACATAACCCCCTCGACCAATCAGAACACAGCACAGTCAGCCAACAGAAGAGTCGCTGTGATGTCATGGCGTGCGCGCTCACCTCGGCAGCTGTGGGATGGCGAGCGCTCTGAGCGTGCTCACCACCTCGGCGATGCACAGCAGGGCGCTGCCCGTCACGTTCTTGTCCTCGTCTGTTGCCATGACGACGTCCATCGCCCGCAGCAGCACAGGAAGCAGCGCCTCCTGGTGCGCCGAGCCGAAACTGCGACACAGCAGCTTCAGGCTGTACAGCGCCGTCTGACGGTTAATGGCGTGCTCCGCCTCCTCCTCCGCCCTCCCCTGGCGTTTACCCACAATGCTCAGCAGGTCGCCGGTCAGCTGGACGAGCGCGGTGACCTGAACCAACGAAGAAGAATAGTGTTGTCTGGACGTTCTTTTAACGTTACTTATTGGTTAGTTAAAGGTTATGCATTGGTTAGTTAAAGGTTGCTCATTGGTTAGTTAAAGGTTGCGTATTGGTTAGTTAAAGGTTGCTCATTGGTTAGTTAAAGGTTGTGCATTGGTTAGTTAAAGGTTATGTATTGGTTAGTTAAAGGTTATGTATTGGTTAGTTAAAGGTTGCGCATTGGTTAGTTAAATGTTGCGCATTGGTTAGTTAAAGGTTGTGCATTGGTTAGTTAAAGGTTATGTATTGGTTAGTTAAAGGTTGTGCATTGGTTAGTTAAAGGTTGTGCATTGGTTCCTGATGTTACCTGTTGCTCCTCCCACTGCGTCCTGTGCTGTAGTTTGTTGTTCAGCAGCTCCATCGCTTTCCTCCTGACCGACGGCAGCCGATTACCCATCAGCCCCCTCGTCACTGTGATGAAGGTATCCGTGGGCAACAAGGAGTTCACCTGGGCGACAGAAGACCAATAATAAGACGGGTCGTGCGTACCTCTGGGACCGGGACAGACTGGTTGACCTGACGATCATGCATGTTTCCACACACGTTTCATGTCATCACACACACCTTATCCAGAACATCGTAGGCTTTATTGAGCAGAACTCTCCAGAACTTGGCCGTGGGTTTGTCGGCGTTCTCCTCCACACAGCGAGCTACACTGTGGATGTAACGCAGGATCTCCTCCAACAGCCTGAAACACACACACACACACACACACACACACACACACACAGTGTGTTCACCTGCTGCTCTTCACACAGTCTGAGGTCACCTCCTCGCTCAGGTAAACTCACCTCTGCTGCAGAGACTCGTCGGTGGCGTCGGCGGCGTCTCCTCCCTCTGCGACCTGAAACATTAAATATTACATGAACGTTTTTTCAGCGTTAGCCGTCACAGCAGAGGATGACCTCTGATGTTGTTTCAATGTTTTCTGAAGGTTAAACACTGATCGTTGTCTCTCATTGGTCGGTTTGTCGCTCACCTTCCCGATGAAGCTGGTGGAGCCGAGCAGCTGAGCCATGAAGGAGACGCACAGGAACTTGAAGTGTCGCAGCTCTTTGCTGCTGTGAGCCTCCACGCTGAAGATCAGCTCCTCCACCTTCTCCTCCTCCTCCTTCTTCTTCTTCTTGGCTCCTTGCCGGCTGACGGAGCACTTCGCTGCAGCACAAATATTTCAAACAGTGGATGAGTTCCTCCAAACTCAGACATTTTACTCCTCAAACATGTGACACGTTGGATGACACAACGAGAGCTGTGATTGGTCGTGTTTGTCTCACCGTCGTCTTTGTCGTCGGGCAGCTGCAGCAGGAAGTTCAGGATGTTGATGAGGGTGGTGAGCTGGTCGCTGACGTCAAAGTGACAACAGAGAGAAATCCACAAATCCACGTCCGTCTCCAGAGCGGCGTCCTGAGCAGGACATCAGTTATACTTCATTAAATGAGTAAATACATGAAGCACTATCAGACGAATGTTCGACTGCGTCAGGAGCTCTGAGCTTTCAGGAGACATCTTACCTTCTCGCTCGCGGAGCTGGCGGTCTGCGTGGTGTGCAGCTTGAACAGGAGGAGCATTAGGACCCAGAGGAAGCGGGCGGGGCCCAGCGTGCTCACCAGCTGAGTGAGGACGGGCAGGCGCCGGTGATTGGGCACGTGAGGCAACGCGTCGGCGAACACGTGCACGATCCTCGTCACCACGGCGTCCACGTGAGCTGAAGAGCCGCCGACAGAGAGCTGCTGGGCCTGAGGACACACACAGATAAGAGATGTACAACTGTGCACGCACACACACACACACACACACACACACACACACACACACACCTTGATCAGAGCAGGTATGACCGTCTGAACCGTCTTGTCGATGACTCTGAAGCTGTAGGCGTCGTCCAGCCGCATGATGTTGGCTCCCATGAAGGTGAAGATGGGCATGATGTTATGAAGGACTTTCTCCTGACGACCAGGACGAGACACAACATCAGAGACCTTCATCATCATCATCATCATCATCATCATCATCATCATCAACAGAGACCTTCATCATCATCATCACTATCATCATCATCATCATCAGAGACCTTCATCATCATCATCATCATCACCACCATCATCACTATCATCATCAGAGATCTTCATCATCATCATCATCATCAACAGAGACCTTCATCATCATCATCATCATCATCACTATCATCATCAGAGACCTTCATCATCATCATCATCATCATCAGAGACCTTCATCATCATCATCATCAACAGAGACCTTCATCATCATCATCATCATCAGAGACCTTCATCATCATCACCTTCATCATCATCATCATCATCAACAGAGACCTTCATCATCATCATCATCATCATCATCATCAGAGACCTTCATCATCATCACCATCATCATCATCATCATCATCAGAGACCTTCATCATCACCATCATCATCATCATATGGACCTGGTTTTAACAATGTTCACTCAGAGTTTAAACCTGGTTTTAAACCTGGTTTTAAACCTGGTTTTAAACCTGGTTTAAGTCTGGTTGTAAAGTCGGTGATGATTCTATTTTATTCTGAAAATCCAGCGAAGTCTATTGTGGATCACGTCAGTTTTTATCATTTCCACATCGATAAATTAAGATTCAGTATTTAAAGTTCGTTAACGTGAGTCTACAGGGTTCAACGTGTCAAACGAACTTGTGTACTGGTTGACTCACGGGGAAGATGGTGGCCGCCGTGCCGAGCAGCAGCAGAGCGTGGTGGTGAGTCTGCGGCATGTCGGACGCTCGGATACACTGAACCACCAACTCCACGCTGAACTTATCTTCATCCAGGACGTCTGCACAGGAAAACACACGGTCAGTCAGGTGTGGATGAAGTCTGTTCAGAGCCCTCTGTGTCTACCTGCACACATACCTGGGCCCACAGCGCCTCCATCAGGAGACAGTTTGTGGCAGACGTTGAGCAGACAGCTGAGGAGCAGCTGCTTGGTGTACTCCATGTTGGCGTGATCTGAACACGGCTCCAGACTCCTGAGGACACGACAAACACGAGAGCAGGGTGTCTGTTAAACCAGGTCTAAAGAGTCCAGAAGGTTGAATAAGTCAAGCCTAATTATTAACGTGTACGCAACATATTCGTTTATTTTAAAGGCCTGCTTCAACACAGGTTTTATCTTGGTGTTAAACGTAGTTTAAACCTGGTTTTAAGCCTGGTTTAACAGGTTTTATCTTGGTGTTAAACGTAGTCTGAACCTGGTTTTAAGCCTGGTTTAACAGGTTTTATCTTGGTGTTAAACATAGTTTAAACCTGGTTTTAAGCCTGGTTTAACAGGTTTTATCTTGGTGTTAAACGTAGTTTAAACCTGGTTTTATCCTGGTGCTGAACATTAACGAGGACATGATTCATTAATGTTACCTGGCCAGCAGAGAGAACAGAACCGGCACCAACATCTGAGGTCTCTTCAGCTTCTTCTTGTGCTGCAGCAGCTCCAGGATCAGAGTGACTCTCTGCCACGACACAGCGCCCCCCTGTGGACCTTCATCACAGCTCTCCTGAGGCCTCCTGATGAAGGTGAGACAGAAGCTGATTCTCTGAGATCCTCAGACACACTGACAGATAAATAAACTATCTGGACTTCACCTCTGTGCCATTCTGCTCCGCCGGGTCTGTTGCACCGTCACACTGACTCTGGGCTTTTCTGGTGGAGCGAGCTCATTGGCCACCAGCTGACCGTCAACTGCAATCTGTTAAGACAAGACCGCGTTAAACCTTTGGGTTCTTCTTCAGCTCCTGCAGAGTCTCTGTTACTACAGCCATGATGCATGTGGGCTCACCCCTTTAAAGACGCTGCTGATGGTGTTGGCCACCAGAGGACTCCTGCTCTCCACCAGCAGGTCGAACATCACAGACAGCAGATTCTGCTGCACCTTCTCGTCTCCGATGGCCGAGAAGAACGGCTTGGTGATCTGCAGAGAGACGACAGACACGTCGTTTAGCTCGTTTAGTCTAATCGCTAATCTTAATCCTGGTTTTAAGCCTGACCTGTTCCAGTGCAAAGATCTGGCAGCTGGGGATGTCGGGGTGTTGCTGGGTGGAGGTCCTCAGAGCTCTGACGAACAGATCCAGGCAGTTCTGATCTTCGGCCAGCAGGGGCGCCGACGCCTCGTTGTACTTCCTCAGGACGAGCTGCATCAGCTGGGCTTCGTCCCGCAGCAGGGTGGGGGCGTCGGGGCCGCTCTGCTCCAGCAGGCGATCCAGAACAGGAAGCAGGGCTGACAGGACGGCCTGAGAGGTGGAGCAGAAGGTCTGTGTAAACGAAGCAGTTTGATTGGTGAGGTTGAAATGAGCAGGTGTGTGTGTGCTCTCACCTGTCCGTTGACGTGGCTCAGCGCTCGCAGCAGGCCGGCGGCGCTGTACGACGGGCAGCACGGAGTCTGAACGCTGTGCAGCAGCTGCTGCATGGACGCCTGCAGCTTCTTCTGCTGCGTCTTCACCTTCACACACTGACACTCGTCATGAAGCGAACCGAGGACCTGCCGGGACACACGGACGCCGTCAGACCGACGAGCCGCCGCACAAACTGTCTGAGCGCCCTCTGCTGGCTCACACTTGGACATTACATTTGAATCTGTGTCAGGGGACCTGTGAGCTCTGTGACTCACCTGGCTCAGGTACGAAGGGTCTGCGATGATCTCCTCTGGGGTCTTTAGAAGCTTCTCTGTGATTGGCTGGAAGGGAGAAGCCTTGGCTCCTGATAGGCTCTGCAGAGCGCCGAGGGCCGACCTCCGGACCTCCCGAACCGGAGAGCTGAGACAGCAGAGCAGGGACGGGAACACTGACAGACAGAGACAGACAGACTCATTTAAAGGTCCGGAGGAGCGGGTACAGCTGACCCCGGTTCTGGTTCTGGTGTGTTTTTGGTTGCTCACAGGGCGAGTCGGCGGCGGCCAGCTCCTCCAGCATGGCGGCCGGTTGAATGTTCAGCAGAGCTCCGCCCATGTACAGAGCCTGAGTCTGCAGGACGGCGCCGACCTTCACGTCCAGCTGATCTCCATGATTACCGCCGTATCCCCACAGCACGCACAGGAACCTGAAGAGCATCGGCGGCTCGCGCAGATGAACCTGGATGAGCAGCTTCATCAGAACTCTGAAGCTGCCGGCTGCCGGGCCCTCGGCGGCACCGCTGATGACGACGCTGAAGAGGCGGCAGAGGAGGCCGAGGTAACAGCAGGTGTTGGTGTCCAGCTTCTCTGGGTTCCACCACACCTCACCTGAGAGCACACACACACACACTGTGAACACACACACCACATGAACACACACACACACACACACTGTGAACACACACACACACTGTGAACACACACACACACTGTGAACACACACACCACACGAACACACACACACACACTGTGAACACACACACCACACGAACACACACACACACACCTTTGAAGGAGGCGTCGTGACACCTGAGGGCGGAGATGAAGTCTCTGAGCAGAGACATCAGGACGAAGCTGAACTCTGCCTGATCCGCTGACTCTGGCCCACACCTGCTCAGGTACAGAGTGAGGGCTTCAGAGAAGGTGGAGGGGGCGCTGACGTGCTGCTCCGCCTCCTGTCTGTCGTCCCTGCTGAGCTCCAGCAGGGGGCGCTCCAGCAGCATGTAGACCCTCTGAGCGGTGAGCAGGTGCTGGGTCTCGCTCAGCTCGCCGAGGCCGAGCAGCAGCGTCTGGGTCAGCACCAGGAAGGACGCCCTCGCTCTGAGGGCGGAGCCTCGCTGCTGCTGCTCCACCAACAGCGCCAGCTTCTCCAGCTGAGGACACAGGAAGTGATGAGAGACGAACGCCAACGAGAGACGAGAACTCTACAGTCTGACCGCTGACAGACTCACCGCATCCCGTCTGGAGAAGTGCTCCATGCTCGCCAGGTTCTTGGTCAGCGTGGAGACGAGACGCTCGTTCACCAAACCCACGAAGTCGGGCTGAGAGCTCCTCTTCATCAGCTCGTCCAGCTCTGTGAACACACACTCACCATGCTCATTCAACATCGGAAACTCATTCATTGAAGTGTTTAATTATTTGACTGATTTTTGTGAGGTCAAACCGGGTCAAACCGGGTCAAACGGTCACCTTGAGCCCAGTTCAGGGTGAGCGGGTGCTGGGTGAGGATGGAGGATCGGGCGACACTGGAGGTGAGGCGCAGCTCGGTGGAGGCGACCACCAGGAAGGGGAGCAGCCTCCAGCCCACCCTCTGCACCATCTCGGCGTCCCCCTTTCCCAGGCGTGGGTCGGACAGTAAACGCACCGCCTCGGTCAGCACGGGCATCCTGGAGGAGACGACAGTTGATAATAAAAGTTACGTGAGCCATTTGTTGGGATGCTTTTAAAGTGATCCCGTGTGTAGTTCACTGACCAGAGCTCAGCCACCAACAGATCAGCTCTGTGCAACAGTGACAGTAAACACAACACGATGTCTTCAGGGTCCAGAACGTCAAACAGCAGCTGAAACAACGAACAGAAACAGTTAGCGGCTGCACCGCCACCTGCACACGGAGCGGCCTATAGGGGGCGCTGCACCGTGTGATCCACTTCACTGACCTCCAGGACTCTGAGAGCGGCAGCCACGACCTCCGGCACGTCGTCCTTCAGCCGGTCCGTGACGGCGTCTTTAAGGAAAGTTTCGTCCAAACTCTGCAGCTACAGAAACAGGTTTGACGTGAAGATATAAGAGTGTCTGCGTAGAGGCTGAGGCTTACAGTACGTCCTTTAATAACGTGACCACTGAACCAAAAGAGGACGCAGATCTGAGCTCTGAGTCATACCTGTCCGGAGGTGATGATGCTCATCAGGTGGTCCACGGCCGAGACTCTGACTGACGGCTGCGGGTGTTTCAGACTGAGGAGCAGCGACGTGTCCGAGTCGCCCATGATCTGCGCTCAGACAGAAACAAACGCAGGAAGTCAACGGGTCTGAACGGATTCATGCTGAACTGAGGCTGCCGAGCCCGGTTCTGTTGCCCTACCTGATATTTCCCGCTGCTCATGGACAGAGACAGGAACTGATGGAAGAGATGTTTCTGCTCGGTGCTGCTGATGTCAGTCACATGACCTGCGAGGACGCCGTCCAGAGCTCCGCAGTACCTGACAGAGGACAAACACAAAGCCAACGCTGACACCAGCTGATCATCTCGGGTGGTGCTCGTGTTTGGGTGGTGCTTGTTTTGTTAAATCACTTACTTGGACTCGAACAGTCGAACCAGAGGCAACAGACGCTGGTCGAAGGCGGACGTGTGTTCAGCGGACAGTCCGGTCCGACTCAGATACTCGTCCAACAGCAAACTGCAGAAAGAAGACAGCAGCGTCTGTTAGATCCTGTTGATGCTACACTAACAGGTGAATGGTGTCTTAAACAGGACAGGTGTGCTTCATGCTGTGGTGTGCCGAAGGTTTACCGAGCCACAGTCCGGTCCAGGCCTTTGGTCAGAGGAACGTCCTGCAGGACGGACTCCAGCACACTTAACTCGTCTGTCTCACCTGTGAGGACAAACAGGTGAACAAATAGCTTCAACGACATCACAGAGATGTTCAGCACATCATGTGGTTCTGCTTCTCACCTGAGCTGCAGGTGAAAAAGGCGTGGACGAGGTGAGGCAGCAGGTAGCGCAGCAGAGGACTGACATCATGAGTGGCCGCCATCACCTGCAGCGTGGGAACCAGCGCCGGCATCGAGCGTAGATGGCTGAAGGCTCTGAGGACGAACAGAAAGCTCAGCTGAAAGGAGGGACGGGCTCAGAGACGGTTCTGACCCGCCAGCAGGGGGTATGTCGTAAGCACCCTGTCCTTACCTGGGCCCGGCAGCGCCCTCCTTCTGGTTCTGCAGCAGCACGATGAGGCAGCCCACGCCCTCCTTGGCCAGCACGGGCTCTCTGAGCAGAGACTTGCTGATCTGCACGGTGAGGGTGTCGACGAGACTCACCTCCATCACCACCTTCACCGCCAGCTGGCACACGACCATGTAGGTGGCGGCTTTGTAGTCCGTCAAGGACGACTTGAGGCCCTGCAGGGATGACAAGAAGTCTGCATGAACTTCACAAAACTCAAGAAGAAGCCGAATGAGAACTCAAACACACGTGGAGCAGGTCCGTTACCTTCTGAATGTACGGCAGCAGTTTGGAGATGATGGCGTCCGACACTTTGTCCACGGCGTCCAGAGCGGGGACGATGGTCGAGGCGTAGAAGGAGAAGATCACTCTGAGCTGGGAGCAACTTCCTGAACGGCCTGAGTACGCCTGGAAAAGACGAGAAGAAGAAGAAGAAGAAGAAGAGGGTGATGATGATGATGATGAGCCAATCAGAGGCAGAGCAGCAGAGTAGGAGGTCTTACCTGGATGGACTTGGTGACCATGCAGCAGATGAAGTCCATGAAGCTCAGGTCTGTGTAACAGTGAGTGATCAGCGCTCCTCTGGACAACGGCACACCTGGTTTCTGAACAAACGTCCATACAACGTTAGAGATGTGTGTGTGTGTGTGTGTGTGTGTGTGTCTGTGTCTGTGTGTGTGTGTGTGTGTGTCTGTGTGTGTGTGTGTGTGTGCTGACCTGCAGGCAGTGCAGCCAGCTCCAGCGGTTGGTGGCGTCCTTGATCTTCAGGAGCTGCAGGACTCGGACGAACAGGTTGGTGTCATGGTAAGGCAGCGCACAGGCCAGCAGGCTGTCAGCGTTATACAGCTGGATGTGGAAGCTGCAACACAACACGAGACCTGAGAACTACAACACGAGACCTGAGAACTACAACACGAGACCTGAGAACTACAACACGAGAACTACAACACGAGAACTACAACACGAGACCTGAGAACTACAACACGAGAACTACAACACGAGACCTGAGAACTACAACACGAGACCTGAGAACTACAACACGAGACCTGAGAACTACAACACGAGACCCGAAAACTACAACACGAGAACTACAACACGAGACCCGAGAACTACAACACGAGACCCGAGAACTACAACACGAGACACGAGAACTACAACATGAGACCCGAGAACTACAACACGAGACACGAGAACTACAACACGAGAACTACAACACGAGAACTACAACACGAGACCCGAGAACTACAACACGAGACCCGAGAACTACAACACGAGACCTGAGAACTACAACACGAGACCTGAGAACTACAACACAGAGACACGAGAGAACTACAACACGAGAACTACAACCGACACGAGAACTAACAACACGAGAACTACAACACGAGACTGAGAACTACAACCGAGAACGAGAACTACAAACACGAGACCGAGAACTAACAACCCGCAGAACTACAACACGAGAACTACACACGAGAACTACAACACGAGACCAGAGAATAACAACCCGAGAACTACAACACGAGACCCGAAAACCTACAACACGAGAACTACACCACGAGGACCCGCGAGAACTACAACACGAGACCCGAGAACTACAACACGAGACCGAAAAAACTACAACACGAGACCCGAGAACTACAACACGAGTGACACGAGGAAAACTACAACACGCGACACGAGAATCAACACGAGAACACACACGAGACACTACAACACGAGCCTGAGAATACAAATACGAGACACGAGAAACTACAACACGAGAGAACTACAACCGAGACACGAGAACTACAACACGAGAACTACACCACGAGACTGAAGACTACCAAACACCGAACGAGAACTACAAACACGAGACCGAGAACTACAACACGAGACACGAGAACTACAAACACGAGACCTGAGAACTACAACACGAGCGAACTACAACACGGAGAACTACAAACACCGAGAACTACAACACGAGAACTAAACACGAGGACACGCGAACTACAACACGAGACCCGAAACTACAACACGAGAACTACAACACCGAGACCCGAGAACTACAAACCCGAACCCAAAACTACAACACGAGACACGAGACTACAACACGGGACCACGAGAACTACAACACGAGACCAGAACTACAAACACGAGACACGAGGAGAACTACAAACACCGAGAACTACAACACGAGAACTACAACACGAGAACTACAACACGAGAACACGAGAACTACAAACGAGAACTAACCAACACGAGACCTGAGACCTACAACACGAGACCACGAGAACTACAACACGAGACCTGAGAACTACAAACCCGAGACCCGAAACACAAACGAGCACAACACGACGACCGGAACTACAACACGAGACCCGAGAAAATACAACACGCGACACGAGAAACTACAACACGAGACACGCGAACTAACAACACGAGAACTACAACACGAGAACTCAAAACACGAGAACACTACAACACGAGACTGAGAACTACAACACGAGACACGAGAACTTACAAACACGAGACCTGAGAACTACAAACCGAGACCCGAAAAACTACACACGAGACCTACAACACGACCCGAGAACTACAACACGAGACCCGAAATACAACACGAGACCCGAGAAACTAACACGAGACACGAGAACTACAACACGAGACACGAGAAACTACAACACGAGGACTACACAACACGAGAACTACAACACGAGAAACTACAACACCAGACACGAGAAATACAACACACGAGAACTTACAACACGAGACTGAGAACTACAACATGAGACCCGAGACAACTACAACACGAGAAACAAACAACGCGACCTGAGAACTTACCAACACGAACCTGAGAACTACAAACCCGAGACGAAACTACAACACGAGAACTCAACTGAGACCCGAGACCTACACACAAGACCCGAGAACTACAACACAAGACCCGAGAACCAACATGAACCCGAGAACTAAAACGACCCGAGAACTACAACACAAGAGACCTGAGAACTACACACGAGACCTGAGAAACTACAACACGAGGGACACGAGAACTACACAACACAAGACCTGAGAACTACAACACGAGACGAGAACTACAACCTGAGAACTACAACACGAGAACTACAACATGAGGACCTGAGAACTACAACATGAGACCTGAGAACTACACACGAAACTACAACACGAGAAACTAACAACACGAGACCACGAGAAAAATCAACATGAGACCTGAGAACTACAACATGAGGACCTGAGAACTACAAACATGGAACTACAACACGAGACTGAGAACTACA
>NW_020860930.1:1033058-1048398 GCF_000972845.2 Larimichthys crocea | reverse complement strand
ACACAAAGACCGAGAACTACAAACTCCAGGTCACTGTGTACAAGCCTCCAACGGTACGTACCGGTGAAAAGCAAGCCACTCGATGCACTTGTCGCTGGTTTTAGAGGAGTACGGGCAAGCGGGTGAGGAAGAGCGAGACGCCGGCTTCCAGCGTGTCTTTACCTCTGGATTGGACACTTCGCTCCAGCCTTCAGCGACGCGGCGCTGAACAAAGTGTCCTGAAAATCCGGAACGCAGGTTCATCCCAGCAGCTCCTCAGCCAACTAAAACATTAACCCGAGAACTACAACACAGACCCAGAACACAACACAAGACACTAGAAACTTACACCTGAGACCCGAGAACTAAACACGAGACCCGAGAAACTACAACACAAGACCTGAGAACTACAACACTAGACCTGAGAACTACAACACGAGACACGAGAACTACACCAAGACATGAGAATACAACCAGACCTGAGAACTACAACATGAGAACTACAACACGAGAACTACACATAGACCTGATAACTACAACATGGACCATGAGAACTACACACAGAACTACACACGAAACTACAACAGAGACCGAGAACCTACAACATAGACCGAGAACTACAACTGAGACCTGAAACTACCAACCATGAGAACGTACAACACGAGACTGAGAACGACAACAACGAGACCTGAAGAACTACAACATGAACCTGAGAACGACAACACGAGAACTATACTACAACACGAGAACTACAACATGAGACCTGAGAACTACAACATGAGAACTACACCGAAGAACTACAACATGAGACCTGAGAACTACAACATGAGCCTGAGAAATACAACATGAGACCCTGAGAACTACAACTGAGACTGAGAACTACAACACGAGAAATACAAAACACGAGAACTACAACATGAGACCTGAAACTACAACACGAGAACGAAACACGAGAACTACAACAGAGACAATGAGAACTACAACTGAGACCTGAGAACTAAACCGAGAACTAAAACGAGAACTACAACATGAGACCTGAGAACTACAACTGAGAACTAAAACAGGAGACATGAGACGACAACATGAAGACCGGAGAACTACAACATTAGAACTACAACAGAACCTGAGAACTACAACACGAGACCTGAGAACTACAACATGAGACCTGAGAACGACAACCACGGAAATACAACACAGAGAACTACAACATGAGACCTGAGAACTACAACAGAGACTACACAAGAGAACTACAACACAGGAAAGACCTGAGAAACTAAACAATTAGACCCTGAGAACTACAACATGAGACATCTCCCCAAAAAAAAAAAAAAAAAAAGAAGAAAAATGTAGTTCTCAGTCTCGTGTTGTAGTTCCATGTTTGTAGTTCTCAGGTCTCATGTTGTAGTTCTCAGGTCTCATGTTGATTTTCTCGTGGTCTCGTGTTGTAGTTTCTCGTGTTGTAGTTTCGTGTGTAGTTCTCAGGTCTCATGTTGTAGTTCTCAGGTCCTCATGTTGTAGTTTCTCGGTTGTAGTTCTCAGGTTGTAGTTCTCGTCTCGTGTTGTAGTTCTTCAGGTCTTGTGTGTGTAGTTCTCGTGTCCCTCGTGTTGTAGTTTCTCAGGTCTCGTGTTGTAGTTCTCAGGTCTCTTGTGTTGTAGTTCTCGGGTCGTTTTAGTTCTCGGGTTCATGTTGAGTTCTCGGGTCTTGTGTTGTAGTTTCTCGGGTCTTGTGTGTAGTTCTCGGGTCTCGTTGAGTTCTCGTGTTGTAGTTTAGTCTCGGGTTTGTAGTTCTCAGGTTCGTGTGGTAAGTTCTCAGGTCGCGTTGTTTGTATTCTCGTGTTGTAGTTGTCTCGGGTCTCTGTTGTAGTTCTCAGTCTCGTGTTGTAAGTTCTCGTGTGTTGTATTTCTCGTGTCTGGTGTTGTAGTTTCTCGTGTTGTAGTTCTCGTGTTGTGTAGTCCTCGTGTTGTATTTCTCGTGTCTCGTGTTGTAGTTCTCGTGTCTCGTGTTAGTTTCTCGGGTCTCGTGTTGTATTTCGGGTCTCGTGTTGTAGTTCTCGGGTCGTGTTGTAGGTCTCGTGTGTAGTTTTTCGGGTCTCGGTTTGTAGTTCTCAGGTCTCGTGTTTGTAAGTTCTCGTGTCTCGTGTTGTAGTTCTCAGTCTCGGTTGTAGTGTTCTCGTGTTTTGAGTTCTCGTGTTGTAGTTCTCGTGTTGTTAGTTCGCGTGTCTCGTGTTGTAGTTTCTCGTGTCGCGTGTTGTATTTTCTCGGGTCTCGTGTTGTAGTTCCGGTCGTCGTGTTGTGCTCGTTTGTGTTTCGGGTCTCGGGTTTGTAGTTCTCAGGTCTCGTGTTGTAGTTCTCGTGGTCTCGTGTTGTAGGTCTCAGGTCTCGTGTTGGGTTAGTTCTCGTTTGTAGTTCTCGTGTTCTCGTGTTGTAGTTCTCGTGTTGTAGTTCTCGTGTTGTAGTTCTCGGTGTTGTAGTTCTCCTCGTGTCCTCGTGTTTGTAGTTCTCGTGTCTCGTGTTGTAGTTCTCGTGTGTCCCGTGTTGTAGTCTCGTGTCTCGTGTTGTAGTTTTGGGTTCGGGTTTGTAGTTCTCGGGTCTCGGTGTTGTAGTTCTCGTGTTGTAGTTTCGGGTCCGTGTTGTAGTTCTGCGTGTCCTCGTGTTTAGTTCTCGTGTTGTAGTTCTCGGTGTTTGTAGTTCTCCGTGTTGTAGTTCCTTCGTGTTGTAGTTCTCAGGTCTCGTGTTTGTAGTTCTCGTGTCTCGTGTTGTAGTTCTCAGGTCTCGTGTTTGTAGTTCTCGTTGGTGTTTGTAGTTCAGTCTCGTGGTGTAGTTCTCGTGTTTGTAGTTCTCGTGTCTCGGTTGTAGTTCTCTCGTGTTGTAGTTTCTCGTGTCTCGTATTTGTATTTCTCAGGCTCGTGTTGTAGTGTCTCGTGTGTAGTTCTCGTGTTGATTCTCGTGTCGCGTGTTGTAGTTTTCCTCGTGTCACTCGTGTTGTAGTTCTCGGGTCTCGTGTTGTAGTTTTTTCGGTCTCGTGTTGTAGTTCTCGGTCTCGTGTTGTAGTTCTCGCGGGTCCTCGTGTGTAGTTCTCGTGTTGTAGGTTTTCGGGTCTCGTGTTGTAGTTCTCGGGTTGTTATTCTTCTGTCTCGTGTTGTAGTTCTCGTGTGTAGTTCTCGTGTTGTAGTTCTGCGGTTGTTAGTTGCTCAGGTCTCGGTTTGTAGTTCTCGTTCTCGGTTGTAGTTCTCAGTCTCGTGTTGTAGTTCTCGTGTTGTTAGTTCTCGTGTCGGTTGTAGTTCTCGTGTTGTAGTTCTCTCGTGTCTCTGTGTTGTAGTTCTCAGGTCTCGTGTGTGTAGTTCTCGGTCTCGTGTTTGTAGTTCTCGGGTCTAATAAATATATCGATAAATATATTGTGTAGTCTAATAAATATATCGATAAATGTAGTGTGTAGTCTAATAAATATATCGATAAATATAGTGTGTAGTCTAATAAATATATCGATAAATATATTGTGTAGTCTAATTGTGTAGTCTAATAAATATATCGATAAATATAGTGTGTAGTCTAATAAATATATCGATAAATATATTGTGTAGTCTAATAAATATATCGATAAATATATTGTGTAGTCTAATAAATATATCGATAAATATAGTGTGTAGTCTAATAAATATATCGATAAATATAGTGTGTAGTCTAATAAATATATCGATAAATATATTGTGTAGTCTAATAAATATATCGATAAATATATTGTGTAGTCTAATAAATATATCGATAAATATAGTGTGTAGTCTAATAAATATATCGATAAATATAGTGTGTAGTCTAATAAATATATCGATAAATATATTGTGTATTCTAATAAATATATTATTCGTTATGATAATTACAACATGTGCAAGGGTTAAACACATCCAATCAGCTCAAACTCTGTCATCAGTGGTCATGTCATCAGTTTCCTGTTCATACAGTGTTATGTTCATTAAATAAACTGACGTTTATCTGACGTTTTTGGTTTAATATTTACTGTGTCAGTAGTATTAGTACTGTAGTATTTGTGTATTTCATGTGTGTAGTATTTGTGTATTTCATGTGTGTAGTATTTGTATGTTTCTGCATGAACATGTTCACGTCAGCTGATCAATAAAATAAACAAACATCATTAAAGATTAAATCATTTTTATTAATTAAACAGAATTAACGTTTTTCTGATTTCAATTATTTCAATTCAATTAATGAACGACACACACACACACACACACACACACACACACATACACACTCTTCAGATAAAAATAAATGTGTCACATGTGCAGCTACAGACTGAAGTGAGACTGACGACTGAGGAGGAGGAGGTTCTGGTGTCAGTTGGTCTCGTGTAGTCCACAGCGCCTCCTGAACTCCTGTCCTCGTTCATGGATCCATTTATTGGAAACTGCAGAGCAACAGAAGGGGGGGGTCAGACACATGAAGACCAGTGTGTGTGTGTGTGTGTGTGTGTGTGTGTGTGTGTGTGTGTGAGAACTCACCCCACTTGTTGCCGACCAGAACCGGACAGGCAGCATGTCTGGTCCGATAGTCTCCTTCTCCACTCGGGTACAGATTGTACCAGAACACCGCCGAGCCCTGCAGAACATGATGAACATGCTAATGCTGCTAATGCTACATAACAACAGGCTTCTGTGGTTTTACCTTTTTGGGCCAAACAGACGCTCCGACATCCGTGAAGACTGTGGCGCCCCCTGCCTGCACGTCACTCATCTGCAGCAGGAGGGAGCCAGCATGAGTCCAACTTCACACAGTTTACCATCCAGCATGAGTCCAACTTCACACAGTTTACCATCCAGCATGAGTCCAACTTCACACAGTTTACCATCCGTCATGAGTCCAACTTCACACAGTTTATCATCCGTCATGAGTCCAACTTCACACAGTTTATCATCCGTCATGAGTCCAACTTCACACAGTTTACCATCCATCGTGAGTCTAACTTCACTGACAGTTTATCATCCATCGTGAGTCTAACTTCACTGACAGTTTATCATCCATCGTGAGTCTAACTTCACACAGTTTATCATCCATCGTGAGTCTAACTTCATGCGATTGTACTGACGTAGAGCAGCCAGGTGGCGATTCTGTTTCCTGTGCCGAGCTCTTCGAAGGCGTCGGGCTCGTCTTTCTGAGAACAAACAAACAGGAAATCAACATGATGCCTGAACAGGAAGTTCTGTTTGTAATGTGGACACCTGTCTGCTGCAGCCAATCAGGTGAGCCGAACCGTCCCTTAGTGATGCTGCTATGGGCTGCTTTTTACGTGTTTCTAACTTAGCTCCTGCCTCAGAGTCTTTCTGCGTGCTCATTGGCTGCTCTGAGGTCACACCTGGCTGCAGTGTTCAGGTGTCCAACAAATGAGCTGAAGTGTGAAGGTGTGTTTACCCGTCCAAAGTCAAAGTGAGGCTCGTACTGTCCTCCAACACCGTAGTTAGCCACCTGCAGGAGACACAAATGACCAGGTGAGCGTTACCCGGTGACCAGGTGAGCGTTACCCGATGACCAGGTGAGCGTTACCCGATGACCAGGTGAGTTTTACCCGGTGACCAGGTGAGCGTTACCTGCAGCTCCTCTGCCGTGGTGACGTCCAAGCCGGTGATGTCCTCGATCCTCTGGTTGATCCGGTCCACAACCGGATGTTCAAACGCTCCGAGCCAGGCGCTAAAAGAGAGAGGACACAGGTCACTGACGGACAGAACAGGAAGAAGTTCTGTAGCTGTGAGGTCAGAGGTCATCTCTGTGAGGTCAGAGGTCACAAACAGTCTGAACTGCACCTGGAGATGCTGCTGTCTGCTGACTCTCTGGATGACATCACCTGTCTGCCTGTCATGTCTCACACAGCATCCAAACTGTCTGTCTGTCTGTCTGTCTTTGTGACACTTTCTGAACTCCTGACCTTTGACCTTTGACTTCAGCAACTTCTCCACAACAGTGATCTGTCATCTGTCTGTGTGACGCTGCAGTCCTGTCTTACCTCTTGGAGACTCTGTAATGGGCCGTGGTCAGTTTGCCTGTCTGAGGGTCATGAACCGTCGCACGTCTGAGCTAGCTCACCAATCACATCACAGTAAGACAGAGAGAGAGACAGGGACAGAGAGACAGAGAGAGAGAGACAGACAGGGAGAGAGAGAGACAGACACACAGAGAGAGAGACAGACAGGGAGAGAGAGAGAGAGAGAGAGACAGAGAGAGAGAGACAGAGAGAGAGAGAGACAGAGAGAGAGAGAGAGAGACAGAGAGAGAGACAGAGAGAGAGAGAGAGAGACAGGTCACTAGCTGACAGACGTTGCAGTCTGGAGGCATCAGGAGCTTCATGACAGTCAAAGCTGTTCCAAGCGTGCTCAGAAAACAGAAGATGTTACCCGAACGTTACCCGAACGTTACCCGAACGTTACCTGAACGTTACCGATCATTTACTGAGGGAGATCTGCTGTTTCCTTAAACTCGACCGAGCTCTGCACTGATTTGGTCATTTTTTCTGGTTTATGTTAAACTTTGTTTTATTTTGAAAACTGTCCAGACTGTCTGACTTCCTGTCAGCTCGACCTCTGATTGGTGTAACCATGGAAACGACTGTTAGACGTGTGAACTGTCTGAGCCGTCAGAGTGTCCTGATGCTTCGTGACAAAGTCAAGAAACAAACAAACGTCTGAATTCACGACAAGAGCAGAAGTCTGAAACCACCGGACACCAAAGCGTCCTCTGCAGTCCTGGTCCGGCCCGGTTTGTGGTTCTGCTCTTGCCGGGACATGCAGGGGGAGGCGGGGAGGGTGAGACGGGTGCTGTCTCCCGCTTCGACCAGCTTACCTCTTACTGATGCGGTAGTGGGCCGTCTCCAGCACACCGGTGACGGGGTTGGAGATGGTGGCTCGACGCAGCTGTGGAGCCAATCGGCCGACAGTTACAGGGAGACACACACACACACACACACACACACACACACGCACACACGCACGCGCACACGCACACACACACACGCACGCACACACACACACACACTGATGCACTGTGGGCGCGCTTCATACGTTCACCAACAAACACCGGAGTTAGTGTTCAGAGCACCTCATGATCAGCGGTGGAAGAACCGAACACTCAACAATCGACCAATCGGCATCCACGACCATTAGAATGTTAGCATGCTGTAGCTAGCAGAGGCTAACATGCTATCATGCTAACAGACTGAAGCTAAGCTAACGGACTGAAGCTAAGCTAATGGGTCATGATATCATGCTAACAGACTGAAGCTAAGCTAACAGACTGAAGCTAAGCTAACAGCTCTAAGGTTAAACAGGGAACCTTCAACAGAACCGACCCGGTTCTTTTGGACCTGGCGTTGACTCACCCTGGGCTTGGCCAGTTCCTTCACCTTCTCTATCTCCGTGTCCGACACGATGTCGTGGTAGCGGACGATGCGAGGTCGGTCCCACTCGTCTTCCTGCTTCACCGGGCCGATCACGTACTTCGGGTGGCGGTCGTTGTCGTAGTAACGGCAGAAGAGGCGGCTCTGCCTGCGGGGAGTCTGACAGCAGAGACAGTCAGTGTGACTTTGAAGACGGCTGACAGCTTCAGGGTTCGGTCAGGTTCTGTCTGTCCTCACCATCCTGATGCCCTCGCCGCGGCACAGCTGCTCGTACTTCTTCCTCTCCGGCAGGTAGTCATCAGGACGGCCCTTTTTCGTCTTCGCCCTCGCCTCGCCCTCGTCTTTGTCCTCCGCCTTCTTCTGCTTCACCAGCTGATACTCAAAGTACTTCAGGTTACCGCTGGCTCGCTGGTGTGTTGGATCTGACCGGGACACGTAAAGAAATTCACAAATTAACGAGACACGCAAGTCACACAACTCGGCAAGTGACGGACTGTACGCGCCGGTCATCAGACTTAAGTTCTGCTTTTGATACGACCGTCTGAAAACCTGCATCAGCAGCTCTGCTATAAATGTTGGTGTACCTCAGGGCTCACTGCTCGGTCCACGTCTCATTTACAAACTTCCTCTAGGTCACATGATTTGTTTTTATGCAGATGACACTGAGCTCCATCTCTGCTGTGACCCAGCTAATCACTGCCACGACCTTCTGAACGGCTTCAGGACGTCCTACACATGTAGAAGCATTTTTAGAAGAACATCAAACAGGAAAATGACCAAATCTGAGCAAGTGAATGAAGTCTGGAGGGAGAAACGCTTCTAAAACGCTCCCGGTTGGTTTTGAAGTCACGTGCAGGGCGGACCAAAACAGCATCCGCGACATGACAGAGATGTGTCCGGTGGAGTTTGGAGGTGAGACTGACCTGAAGAGAGCGAGCGTGAGAACCAGAACCTTCAAATGGGTCCTAGACCTGATGAGAAACCAACGCCAAAGCTTGGATTTCTCAAACTTTACAGCTGGACAGATCTTTGGGCTACAATCGTCACAAAACCCCTCAGAAGTCCTTATTCTGGCCTAACCACACCTGAGCGTGTCCGTCGGGGTACTGACCGAGCTCCAGCAGCCTCTTGGTGAAGTCCAGCGCTCTCTCCAGCTCCCCCTGCTGGTAGACCGAGAAGCTCAGGTAGTCCAGGATGGTGACGGTGTCCACGGTACTGGACGTCTCCCCCTGGTCCAGCTGCTTCAGGGCCTGAACCATCCACAGCTCTGTGTGGTAGTAGTCTGCCTCCGAGTACGCCACCTTCCCGAGATCGTAGCAGTCGTCTACGGTCAGAATGCTCCGGTGGGAGGCGGCCAAGGACGAGTCTGAGCAGGCGAGAGAGGGGGAAAAGAGTTGAGGCATCTGACGTGCACCCTGACGTCCCCCAGGTCCTCCTCCCCGTGTCTCTGCTGACCTGGCAGCTCTCCGGTGGAGATGGTGTTGGTGTCCAGCCCGTAGGTGTCCAGCAGCCTCGTCAGAGCTTTGGCGGCGCCGGTCTGGTCGTCATCGTTGGGGAAGTGCTGCCTCTGGATGGTGAGGTTGGAGATGAACCCTGAAGAAGAACACAGGAACATGAACACACCACAGTGTGTGTGAGAGAGTGTGTGTGTGTGTGTGTGTGTGTGTGTGTGTGTGTGTGTGTGTGTGTACCATCAGACATGTCCGTCAGCACCAGGTTCTCCAGCTCGCCCCACTCTGTGTTCAGTCTCTTCATCAGTTTGAAGGCGTTCACCGGGTGGCCGAGGAAACCTTCAGGGTCCTGAGTGGCTGCTGCAGAGAGGACGTCCAATTTGTCAGCCCACCTGTGCGCGCACACACACACACACACACACACACACACACACACACACACACACAGATTACACCCAGACCTTCGTCATGGACAGGTGGACCCTTGAAGTGGAGCACCTGGCTGTGATCGGTGGAGGTCTTACTTCTTGATCTGCTCCAGTTTGGTCTCCTCCGCTCTGATGTAGTCCTTCAAGGACGTGACCAGGTCCTTCTCCATGAACAGCAGGTCGGTCATGTGACCTGAGAGCGCACGCGCACACACACACACACACACACACACACACACACACACACACCTCAGTCTACGTCCTCGGAGTGAAGCAGAGGACGGACAGGAGGAGGACGAACGTCTACTCACTGATGGAGGTGAAGAAGTCACTGTGAGCCGAGGAGGAGGAGACGAGGACGACGAGGACCGACAGCCAGCACAGAGACATCCTGCCTGCAGAGAGACAGACGGTACAAGACCTGGACCTCAAAGCTCAAGACCTCCGAGACCTTCGAGACCTCCAAGACCTCCAAGACCTTCGAGACCTCCAAGACCTCCAAGACCTTCGAGACCTCCAAGACCTCCAAGACCTCCGAGACCTCCAAGACCTCCGAGACCTCCAAGACCTTCGAGACCTCCAAGACCTCGAAGGCGTCTGGTCTGTTAATAGAGACAAAGATCTGACTTTAACTTCTTTAGCAGTTACTGAACCTTCCCTCGATCAGACGGACAAACTAATCAATTAACTGACAGGTAAAATCTTAATGTGTGACGTCATGATGACACGTCCTGACGTCATCCGTGACCTCTGACCTGTTCAGGAATGTGTGAGTGAGTTTGTTACACACAGGAAGACAAAACACGGAGGTCTAACTACAAACTAACGTTACCACAACGTTATCCTAACGTTAGGATAACGTTATCATAACGTTATGGCTCGTTGAATGTTCGAGAAGAACTCAAACATCATCCGGACAGACGGAGACAAACAGCCGACACAGAGCAGCTTCTTACCGGATCAATGTCCGAGAACAGCCGCGGAGACACAGAGACCGTCTGCAGGTTCAAGCAGCTCATAAAATCCACGAACCGACCCGAAAACCCAGAAAACAAGAACCGAGTCCGGCTAACAGCGACAAACACGGACCTCTTCTTCTACGCTCTACAAGATGGCGGCGGTTCTTTCCCGCCACCTGCTGGACCGGAGTGTAAACACATGACGTCACAGAGACTACGTCCAGGTTTTAGACAGTCTGCGGGGACGTCACGGAGGGGACGGATAAATACAAATATTGTACACAATGTGTTTGAGAAACATGAAGGAGACAGTGAACGCTTCATGTCAGACACGCAAAGTCAGTGTAGATTTAATACAATGTGTTCACACACCACAGTGTGAACGTGTGTGTGTACAGGTAATGATGTGACTCTTTAAATGTGTCACAGTGAACTGGAGACAAAAGTCAGAGGACCAACGTCAGGACGAAAGAAGCCAAAATATGCTTTAAATGTAAAAACATCAAGTTAAAATATGTGAAATGTTCAGTTTGTTCGTTGATGGTTGCAGAAGTTCGTTGAGGGTTGTTGAAGTTCGTTGACGGTTGTTGAAGTTCGTTGACGGATGTTGAAGTTTGTTGACGGATGTTGAAGTTCGTTGACGGATGTTGAAGTTCGTTGACGGATGTTGAAGTTCGTTGAGGGTTGTTGAAGTTCGTTGACGGATGTTGAAGTTCGTTGACGGTTGTTGAAGTTCATTGGCGGTTGCAGATGTTCGTTGATGGTTGTTGAAGTTCGTTGAGGGTTGTTGAAGTTTGTTGACGGATGTTGAAGTTCGTTGACGGATGTTGAAGTTCGTTGACGGATGTTGAAGTTCGTTGAGGGTTGTTGAAGTTCGTTGACGGATGTTGAAGTTCGTTGACGGATGTTGAAGTTCGTTGACGGATGTTGAAGTTCGTTGACGGTTGTTGAAGTTCGTTGACGGTTGTTGACGTTCGTTGACGGTTGTTGAAGTTCGTTGGCGGTTGCAGATGTTCGTTGACGGTTGTTGAAGTTCGTTGACGGTTGTTGAAGTTCGTTGACGGTTGTTGAAGTTCGTTGTGGGTTGTTGAAGTTTGTTGACGGTTGTTGAAGTTCGTTGACGGTTGTTGAGCTTCGTCAGCTCTCTGTGATGTCAGGTTTCATTTCCTGTTTCCTCTTCCTCCTTCCTGCTGGTCATACACAGCAGAAGCTGGTCCATTGGTTATTTGGAGGTAGCGGGGGTGTCGCCATCTTCTCGAGCATTGAACAGGTGACGGTGTGCTCACTGCCACTTCCTGTCTGTGGTCCAGATGTTAGGATATCTTACAGCTGTTCCTGCAGCTTTGCGCTGTCGGGCTGAGCGGCTGAGGTCGGATCAGTTTGGGTTTCTTCAGCAGCGTCCCTCCGGTCCTCTTGGTGGCACCGTGGTGAGCGGTTGAGGTGTTGGAGGTGGCGTTGGCGGTCACGGAGTAAGAGCGTCCGTGCATCATGTGGGCATTGAGGCCGTTGGCCATGGAGAAGGACTTCAGGTGAGACTGGAGAGCCAATGGGAGGGGTAGCTTATCGACCAGGTGGACCGGAGTACAGGAGACGATGGAGCGACAGCACAGGTCCTGAAGACTCAAGACTGAGAGACAGACAAAGACAAGAAGAGAGACAAATTTAATTACATCACAGTAAACAGAGTGTGTGTGGCGTGTCCGTGTCCACCAGGGGTGTAACACACACTCGTCTCATGGTCGTGCTGACTGACCTTTGTTGGGTCTCCACAGTCGCTCCATGCCGTGTCTCATCAGGACGATGCGAGCGAGCTCCGTGAACGACTCGGTGATGTTGAAGTTACACAGCGGGCTGACCTCGAAGAAGGTGACGCCCAGCTTCTCTGCGTACACCTGAGCCTGCTCCGTGGTCACCTGACGCTTGTAGGCCAGGTGCAGACGGTTTCCAACCAGGATCTTGGGCACACCAGGGGCATGCTGGGGAAACAGCAAACAGAGGATTGTAACAGGAAGACGTGTCTTGGGGTGGATACAGATTCAGTTTGAATGAGCCACCTCAGCCTCTCTGCAACAGACCAGGAGGAGTGAGGAGTCTTCAGTCGGCGTATCACTCACCTCGTCTATCTCTTTGATCCATCGGTCGATCCCATCAAAGGACCAGCGGTTGGTGATGTCATACACCAGAATAACTCCCTGAAGGAAGAAAAAAGTTTTTACAAACTTTAAATTCAACGGACGAGTTTTAAAATAATCTTGACAACGAGTCGATCCGCAGAGACACGACGGACATGTTCATGGGAAATCTACAGAGATATAAAGAGTTTTAGAAACAAAGACATTTCAAGTCGAGGGACTTTTGTTCAAATGTTGTTTGAACGTTGTTTGAATGTTGTTTGTACACAAACTGTGAAGAGGACGTTTCGATCTTGGTCATGCTCAAACAGAAAGTTCTAAAACTCCAGATCGATGGCTCCAACGGTTTGGTTTTAGGAGGTTTTAATTTGTAATTAAAGGGTTAATGAATAAATAATTTGCAGACGGCCGTGGATTTTAATAGACGTAGTAAGTAACACGCGGCTCGTGGACGTGGATCATCACTTACACACACTAAACATTCATGATCAGCTGTAAACCTCGCCATGGCAGTGGTGTCACTGTTGCCATGGTGACTCAATCTCCTCTGTACCCACTAAAAGCCTGATGAGGGACGACAACAACACAACTTCATTCAAGTGTTTTCTGTCTCCGTCTGTGGATGTTGGACGTCCTCGCTCTGTCTGAGGTCACGACGACGATACAAACATAAGAATGAATGTGTAACATGTAAGACCTGACAGGTGAGTCAAACAGGTACCTGTGCTCCTCTGGAGTACGACCTGAATATAGTGCAGAACCGCCCCTGACCAGACGTGTCCCTGAAACAACACAGAGAAGGTCAAAGGTCAGGGGTCGAGCTATCAGGGTCAAAGGTCAAGATCGATGTATAAAATCCACAAACAGTACAACAAACACCATTGACTCGAGTCACATGATTTAGACTTGTGTCACGAAAGGAAATGTTTGTCAGCACAGAGACAAGCGATGACCTGTTAAGGTCTTGTTGGTCCTGACCTGGGACTTATTCTTGACTTGAGACTTAAAAATGTCCAAATTTAAGAATGTATCACACCGTAGGATGGACGGAGACGCAAACAACCGCAGCCTCAAAGTGGAAGTTGAACAGTCATAGAGTCGAACAGTCGTTCAGTCATCTCCTCTTACACAACGTCAGACTCTGTTTTGTGTTCGGAGTGTCGACAGTGAAAAACAAAGTGAGTGTTTCCAGCAGCAGAGCTGAACACCAGAGCAGTGTTTTGATTGGCTCTGCTTCTGACCGGGCCAGACCGAAGGCCAGCTGCCATCCTGTGAGTCAGGTGGTCCAACAGAACCAGATAGACTGATCATGAGCTCATACCGAGAGGCTCCATCTGTCCTCATCAGGAGATCACACACACACATACACACACACACACACACACACACACACACACACGCGCTAAAGCGTCTCATCAAAGTTTCAGATTAATAATTTAAAACTGACGCTGCTCTAAAAATACCTGAGAGGTCGTAGTCTGTCACCTGTAAAACATGGACGTCTAGAAATTAGACATGTAGTCTGTATGTGTTTGCTCCCTACATTAACCACAATGCAACTTGTCCAACAGCAAGAAGTGTGGAACGTGTTTGAGGTGTGGACAGTACCAGAGCTGCAGCTTGACTCTCCTCCCGTCCAGGAGGATGGTGGTCGTCTTGTAGTCGATCCCTGAAACAAAGCAGGACAAACGAAAACACCCATGAGTCTCCTGAGGTAAGAACCAGAATCCAGCTGTTGTTGTTAACGTCAGCAGTGAATGTGACGATTCAGATGAAGAAAACCTTCATTTTCATTTTCAAGGCACCCTGGGTGTTCTGAAACACATAAACGTTGTTTAAACGTTGTTTAAACGTTGTTTAAACGTCGTCACTTTAAAGAGGATTGTTTAGCCGGGATTAGAACCAACAACCTCTCAGCCTCCATCCTCTGACAGCAGATTAAGAACAATGTCATCCAACAGAGACGACCGCCGCAGATTTACTTCAGAACATCAGAGATTTGGACCAGCGCCTGCCAGCTTCACACACACACACACACACACACACACACACACACACACACACACACACACACACACACTCTCTCTAATATCAGGCTGCTGTCACATGACTCCCCGGTGGGAACAAAGGCAGCAAGCAGCTCGTCTCTTTTATAACAGTAATTATCAGGAGCTGTCTGCAAGTAACGACGGTCCAATGACGCTTCAACAATGGCTGCAAGCACACACACACACACACACACACACACACACACACACACACACACACACACACGCACATTATATAAATGCTCTCAAAGAGCTCAGAGGTCTATTTACATAAGTTACAGAAACACAGAGAGGTGCTGCTTGAAGACACTTCTGTTTATCCGCTGAGCTTAAACCAGCAGAACCAGCAGAACCGGGTCACCTTTGCTTTGCTCGATCTCTGTATGGGTCTTTGAATGCCCTCAAAAGGACACATGTTGCTGATCATGGAGCTCCTCAGTCGACCTGCAGCAGCCACGTTAAACTCAGATCTCTGACGCTGACGACAAAGCAGTCTCTGGTTCCTGAGCGTCCTCACACAGACAGATGTTACCTCCTCCTGGCTCTGCCACCTGTCCTCTCAGGACAGTCCAAACTTTTCTGTCTGTTGTTCCCCGTTGGTGGAACGTCCTACCAGTTCCTACAGATCAGGGGCGTCCCTCTCTACCTTCACAGACCTCCTGAAGACCTCCAGCTCTTCAGAGAGGACCTCCTCTACAACACTACCAACAGCTGGACAATGTTTGAGAAGAAGAAACATGAAGAGAGGAGGAAGATCATGATGTGACAGAACATACAAGTTATTCTGGGAAAACAACACACCAGTCCAACCTACACACATGTTCAAGTTATTACACACACACCACATGTTCAAGTTATTACACACACACACACACACACACACACACACACACACACACACACACACACACACACACACACACACACACACACACACACACACA
>NW_020860930.1:1028402-1031672 GCF_000972845.2 Larimichthys crocea | reverse complement strand
CGCAGACTGTCTAAAACCTGGAAGTAGTCTCCGTGACGTCCCCGCAGACTGTCTAAAACCTGGACGTAGTCTCTGTGACGTCCTCGCAGACTGTCTAAAACCTGGACGTAGTCTCTGTGACGTCCACGCAGACTGTCTAAAACCTGGACGTAGTCTCTGTGACGTCCCCGCAGACTGTCTAAAACATGGACGTAGTAATCAGATTACTTCAGTAAGTTCAATTCAGTCTTATCGGTCTCAGACCTGTCTTCAGTTTTCTCCGCTGTGCGTAAAAACCAGAAACTCGCGCGCGTAAAGTCTCCATAAACACCGTGCCCGGTGCTCGGTGCTCACTTACCGGTGTAGTACCCGTACGGGGACTCGGAGGCTCCGTCCTGCAGACTCTCCAGGATCTCGCCCTTCCCCACGTCGCTGTCTCCGACCAGCAGGAACTTCAGCAGGAAGTCGTACGCGCGCGCCGGGCTGCTCCTGTGGCTCATCCTCGCGCCAGATGACAGCTGCTGTGTCCCATCATCACCTGCTGAGAGCCAGCGGCACCGAGCCTGGACCCCAGAACCGGTGCTCCAGCAGTGAAGTCGGTCACGGTCCACGGCGGAGCTCAGCGCATCCTCTGTGCTGTCCGCGCGCACAGGACGCGCCGCGCTTTTACGCACGGAGGTAAAGATCCGGTTCAGCTCGGCTCATGGACCCGAACTCTCCGTCCTCCCACCGGGTGGGGGGGGTCAGTCCTGTGAGTTGCTATGACAACCTGGAGCCCGGACCTGACGCTGCAAACGAGTGACGTCAAGCAGCACGGGGAGAGATGAAGGCGCTACTTCCTGCCTGGGCCTACAAAATAAAAGCCTGATTGTTGCATTTTTTTGGTTGAAGTTTTTTAACTAAATGAAGAAAAGATTGAAACACAGATCAGACTCAAACAAACAACAAAAGTTCTTCATTGATTCATCTTTATAGAAACTTTTATTTCACATTAATCGTCTTCACTAAACGCTGAAGGTGCAGCGAGGAGGCTGCAATCACCAACTCCACCTGCAGACGTCCGGACGCGAGTCCTGATCCGGTCTGACTTCAGTTTTACCCTCATTAAAAATAATAATCATTTTCTTCTTCAGGAGCAGCTGATGTTTATGAATATTAATATAATTTAAATATTAAACTCTGCAGCTCGCTGTGCGGCGACCCCCAGCGGACGCCGCTAACATCACGTGGAAAACGTAAAAAAACTACAACTAACAGATCGGGATCAGACGCCACAGCCAATCACAGCAGAATTGTGTCACGCCCCCATCAGCCCCCTGAACCAATCAGAACAGACTTTAAACTTTGCTCGCTCTGAGCAGGTCGAGCGTCTGATTGGCTGCAAACAAAACAGACGGCATCCAATCAGACGATGAGTTTACAGCACAGCTGATCCATGATGCCATGCTGTGACACTTTAAATTAAAATCTGACTTATGAATATTTAAATTTGTTTGAATATTTAATGAGGTTCAGTCTGTGATGAGTTCATACTTCGCTCTGACAGAGTCTCTGATGTCTCTGGTGATGAACCCACAAACCGGTCCCTGGTTCCGGTCCCTGGCCTCGCTGTGGACCCGTCAGTTGTAGCTGTACCCGGGCAGGGGAAGGTTCTGACCCTCCTTGGCCTCGAAGAAGGTGTAGGACAGAGTGATGGTGTCCACTCGGGCCATCCGCGGGTCCTCGTCGAACTCCGGGTCGATGTAGAAGAAGACGGGCATGTCGACCTCCTCGTGCGGGTTCAGGCGCTGCTCCTCGAAGCAGAAACACTGCGAAGAGACGGAGACACCGTCAGGTTTCACGTCACAGAACACGGCCGGACCGGACTCTCAGGACCGCCACGTCTACCTGGATCTTGTTGAAGTACTGGCCCGCCTCAAAGGGAACCACATTGTAGGTGGAGATGCCGATGATCGGTTTGTCTGTCGGGTTCTTCGCTCTGTAGAACGCCAGTGCCGTCTCACCTGGAACCACCTGCACGACAAACACAGATCATGAAACAGAACCAGGACCAGAACCAGACCGGGTCCAGTGAGCGTGCTCTTACAAAGATCTCTGTCTGCTGAGGTTTGAAGTTCCACTGCATGCTGGCGTGTCGGTCGGCGTTGAACGTGATCTTGATGATGCGTTCCTTCACCGGCGTCATCGTCTCCACCTGATCCACGTCGTGTCCGGCCACCGCCGTGCCGCCGAGCCCCGACGCCTGAAGACAGACAGACAGACAGACAGACAGACAGATAAACAGGCAGGCAGACAGACAGACAGACAGACAGACAGACAGACAGACAGACAGACAGATAAACAGACAGACAGACAGACAGACAGATAAACAGATAAACAGACAGATAAACAGACAGATAGACAGACAGACAGACAGACAGACAGACAGACAGACAGGCAGACAGACAGACAGGCAGACGTCATCCAGCAGGCCGTAGCTTAGAAACCTTGACAGGAACAGGAAGTGCCCGTCTCACCTGGCAGTACAGCCTGTAGAGTGGCACGGCGGCGTACGACAGACCGATCATCCCCACGCCAGCGGCGGCGATGTACGTCAGCACTGTCTTGTTCCTCGTGCTCCACTCATCCCGCTGCTGCTCGCTCTTGGACTTCCTGTTCCGGCTCTGGGCGTGGAGGCGTGGAGGCAGGCGGCGCCGCAGGAAGTCGTGCTGGGCCTGGTGGTGCAGCAGCCTCCTCGGGTCGTGCTGGGCCTGGTGGTGCAGCAGCCTCCTCGGGTCGTGCTGGGCCTGGTGGTGCAGCAGCCTCCTCGGGGCGGCGCGGCAGGAGGCGGCCTGACGGAGCAGGAGGGGCAGCAGCATGACGGGGCACCTCACCTGAGGCTGGGTCCGCACCTGGACGGAGGGGCAACACCTGTACACTGTGACGTCTCGCTGTCACGTGACCTGTCTGTCACAACATCAAACACTTTGAACTGACCGAGTCTGCGCGCGCAGCTCTGACCTCCACAGGACGTTAGCTCAGCGCGGCTAACATGCTAACAGAGCCACTTCCGCTAAACTTTGACTAATTCTGTAAACAAACGTTAAAATGCGGGATACCTACGTCACGCAGCTCCGCGGTCACACTGCGGGACACTCACGCATCAGCAACAACCTGTGCAACGCTCAACGACCTCCCCCCGGAAACGCAAACATAAAGGTTCCGCACTCAGTCTTCTTCTTTTTGTTTTGGCGGGATAAAGTGCAACACCGCCCCTGGTGTGTTGGAGTCAGTCACGGATATATATATATA
>NW_020860930.1:1018657-1027942 GCF_000972845.2 Larimichthys crocea | reverse complement strand
AAATATATATATGTATATACATATATATACATAAACATACATACATATGTGTGTGTGTATATATATATATGGAGGTGTTATTATCGTTTATAAACATGAGGGAGGAGGACCTACGGTGGCCGTGCGCGGCCAGCCCTCCCTGTTGTTGAGGGGCTGCTGTAGTAATGGAGGGGGTCACAGTCGGCCAGGTATTTGATGCGGAATGCATCCTCAGCAAACGGCCGAGAAAGGTAAGGAAAGCCGGGCTGAGGGCTCCGCGGGGACTCGCTCCATGCCCGGGCTCGGTGCCTCACGCCCCGCTGATGTTGTCTGTGTCTCCGCAGGGCAAGTTTGAGTATCTGGTCAAGTGGAGAGGGTGGTCGTCCAAGTAAGTGAGCTAGCGTGTTAGCCTCCTCCTGCTAACGACACACACACACACACAGGCTGAAAATGGCACCAAACAATGCGGGGCTGCACCGCACGCACGCCGGGAGGAAACCCCGCATGACGGGGGGAAACCCGGTTAACACGCACAGGCGAAACGGGGCTGCTGCAGCGGCCACGTCGGCTCTCTTTATCCGGCTCTCGGTGCCGTTTGTCCCGCAGGCTGAGCCGACATGAGCCGGGCTGCAGGCTGGATCACCAGGTCAACAGAACCGAGCCTGAGACATGTACACTAACCCACATCCAGCCGAACCAGTGTTACTGTTATTATTATTGTTGTAATCATATCAGTCTTCCTGTTTATACGTCATTAAATCGGCTAAAATCTTTATTTAATTATTAGAAACATTCCTGATTAAGTTTCTGCTGATTTCCTGGAAATCCTGGAGATTCAGAGACTAATCATGGAAACACCTGGAAGCCTTTTAAAATTAACAGACATCCTGGAAACAACCCGAGTTATCCTGGATCCAGAATATTAAATTAATATTGATTCATTTTAAATTTAAATGTTTTTAAACAAACACTGTGTACATATAGTTAGTTCTTGTGTGTGTGTATACATATGGTCTTATCGTGGTCTTGTCGTGGTCTTATCGTGGTCTTGTCGTGGTCTTATCGTGGTCTTGTCATGGTCTTGTTATGGTCTTGTTGTGGTCTTGTCATGGTCTTGTTGTGGTCTTGTCGTGGTCTTGTTATGGTCTTGTTATGGTCTTATCGTGGTCTTGTTATGATCTTGTTATGGTCTTATCGTGGTCTTGTCATGGTCTTGTTATGGTCTTATCATGGTCTTGTTATGATCTTGTTATGGTCTTATCGTGGTCTTGTTATGATCTTGTTATGGTCTTATCGTGGTCTTGTCATGGTCTTGTTATGGTCTTGTCATGGTCTTGTTGTGGTCTTGTCGTGGTCTTGTTGTGGTCTTGTCGTGGTCTTTTCGTGGTCTTGTTATGGTCTTATCATGGTCTTGTTATGGTCTTATCATGGTCTTGTCATGGTCTTATCGTGGTCTTATCGTGGTATTGTCGTGGTCTTGTTATGGTCTTTTCGTGGTCTTGTCATGGTCTTATCGTGGTCTTGTTGTGGTCTTGTCATGGTCTTATCGTGGTCTTGTTATGGTCTTATCGTGGTCTTGTCATGGTCTTGTTATGGTCTTGTCGTGGCCTTGTTATGGTCTTGTCGTGGTCTTGTTATGGTCTTATCGTGGCCTTGTTATGGTCTTATCGTGGTCTTGTTATGGTCTTGTCGTTGTCTTGTTATGGTCTTGTTATGGTCTTGTTATGGTCTTGTCGTGGTCTTGTTATGGTCTTGTCGTGGTCTTGTTGTGGTCTTGTTATGGTCTTATCATGGTCTTGTTGTGGTCTTATCGTGGTCTTGTTGTGGTCTTGTTATGGTCTTGTTATGGTCCTGTCGTGGTCTTGTTGTGGTCCTGTCGTGGTCTTGTTGTGGTCTTGTTGTGGTCTTGTCGTGGACTTGTTGTGGTCTTGTCATGGTCTTGTCGTGGTCTTGTCATGGTCTTGTCGTGGTCTTGCCGTGGTCTTGTCATGGTCCTGTCGTGGTCTTGTCATGGTCGTGTCGTGGTCTTGTTATGGTCCTGTCGTGGTCTTGTTGTGGACTTGTTGTGGTCTTGTCATGGTCTTGTCGTGGTGTTGTCGTGGTCTTGTTATAGTCCTGTCGTGGTCTTGTTATGGTCCTGTCGTGGTCTTGTCGTGGTCTTATCGTGGTCTTGTCGTGGTCCTGTCATTGTCTTGTCATGGTCTTGTCATGGTCTTGTTATGGTCCTGTCGTGGTCCTGTTGTGGTCTTTTTGTGGTCCTGTCGTGGTCTTGTCGTGGACTTGTTGTGGTCTTGTCATGATCTTGTCGTGGTGTTGTCATGGTCTTGTCGTGGTCTTCTCGTGGTCTTGTCGTGGTCCTGTCGTGGTCCTGTAGTGGTCTTGCTGTGGTCTTGTCGTGGACTTGTTGTGGTCCTGTCGTGGTCTTGTTGTGGTCTTTTAGTGGTCTTGTCGTGGTCCTGTAGTGGTCTTGCTGTGGTCTTGTCGTGGTCTTGTCGTGTTCCTGTCGTGGTCTTGTCGTGGTCCTGTCGTGGACTTGTCGTGGTCTTGTCGTGGTCTTGTCGTGGTCCTGTCGTGGACTTGTTGTGGTCTTGTCATGATCTTGTCGTGGTCTTGTCGTGGTCCTGTCGTGGTCCTGTCGTGGTCTTGTCGTGGTCTTGTCGTGGTCCTGTCGTGGTCCTGTCGTGGTCTTTTTGTGGTCTTGTCGTGGACTTGTCGTGGACTTGTTGTGGTCTTGTCGTGGTCTTGTCGTGGTCTTGCCGTGGTCTTGTCGTGGACTTGCCGTGGTCTTGTCGTGGTGTTGTCGTGGTGTTGTCGTGGTGTTGTCGTGGTCTTGTCGTGGTCCTGTCGTGGTGTTGTTGTGGTCTTGTCGTGGTCCTGTCGTGGTCTTGTCGTGGTCTTGTTGTGGACTTGTGGTCTAATTGTGGATTTCTGTTTCCAGACACAACAGCTGGGAGCCCGAGGAGAACATTCTGGACCCGAGGCTGCTGGCAGCGTTTCATAAGAGGTATCAGAACCTTCAGCCTCTTCCTGTGGACTTGTTGGACAGGAAACAGTTTTAAATTTGAACTTATTTTGAAAAGTTCAAGTTAGCTGAGCGTTTGTGTTTCCTGTTTCAGAGAACAGGAGAGAGAGCTTCTGTTCCAGAAGAAAGGCAAGAGACCACGAGGACGACCACGGAAGATCCTGGTAAACCTCCACCTTCACCTTCCCCTCCACCACCTCCTTCTCCTTCACCTTCTCCTCCACCACCTCCTTCTCCTTCACCTTCTCCTCCTCACTCTTCTTGTCCTCCATCTTTCAGCCTCCTGCTCCAGCTGCTGTGAAGGACAGTCGCTCCTCCTCGTCCTCCTCTGGCCTGTCCTCCTCTTCCTCTTCTTCCTCAGAGGAGGAAGAGGACGAGGAGGAGGAGGAGGAGGAGGTGAAGAAGGTGAAGCCGGGTCCTCGTGTCGCCCCCGTCCCTCAGAAGAGGCCTCAGATCGTGATGTCCAAACCGGATCCTCCACGAAAGAAGAAGCGTGGGAGAAAGCCGCTCCACCCAGACCTGAGGGCGTTAAGACAGGCAAAGAGCAGACCTTCTCCTCCTCCACCTCCTCCTCCTCCTCCTCCTCCCCCCCCACGTCACCACCAGGTGCTCAGACTGCCACGGGACGAGCCTCGACCCGGGGTGAAGAAACCTCTGCAGCCGGCCAGCTTCACCTACACCGGACTGAGCCGGACCTCCAGAGACGAGGCCGCCTCCGCCTCCCAGACCTCCGCCAGCTCCTTCTCCCAAACAGCTGCCTCGAAGTCCGGATCGCTCGGCTGCATCTGGAGCAGTCGTTCCATGTCTCCGTCCACCGGCGCCTCCTCCTACAAGTCCAGCCCGTCCCCACAGAGTAAGAACTCTCTGTCTGAGCTGAAGCGCTCCGTCTCTGATGGCGGTGCCGGGTTCAAGGTGTCTTCTCTGAAACAGGGTGGAGGTTCGGGCTCACTGGGTCTGCACGGCAGCTTTGGGGGAGGTCAGACTGTCCAACGCTCCCCGCTGAGTCAGAGGAGGCAGGAGGGCGGTGGGCCGGTCCAACACAAGCAGCAGAACTCCAGCCTCTCCAAACCGTCGTCCTCTCCGACGCCTCGGGACCGAGCCAGCCAGGCACTCAGCCTCCGGGTGCTCAACCTGCAGAGCGTCAACACGAGCAGTGCCGGCAACAACACGAGCGGCGCTGGAGCTGCGGCGTCCAGGTCGAGCTTGAGGAGCGGTGGCATGGTTGTAAAAGGAGGACCGGGAAGTCGAACCTCAGCTGGGGGGCAGCGCTCGGGTCCGGCAGCAGGTGGTGGCACCGACCAGGCAAGGTTAAGAGAGGACCGGGCCGATGCCAAGAAGCTGACAGGAAGTGGCTCCGGCCGAGGAAATGGTGGCGGGAGGCACGAGGAGAGGAAGCACGGGCTCAGCTCTCAGAACCGGAGTCTGAACGAGCTCAGCACCGGCGACTCCGACGAGACCAGCAGCAGCGAATCGGAACACGATGCCGTCCTGTACCCAAACAACAGCCGGCCCAGCCTCGGTAACGACGCCACAGAGTCGGACACGGAGACGGACTGGCGGCCGGCCCGGAGCCTCCTGGAGCACGTGTTCGTCACCGACGTTACGGCCAACTTCATCACAGTGACCGTAAAGGAGTCGCCGACCAGCGTGGGCTTCTTCAACTCACGCAATCACTGAAGGACGTCGTGACGAGGCCTTGGCCTCAGCCGAGCCGAGCCGGACCAACGCTTCCTACGAGTTCTCAGGGTTCCTCCGCCGCGTCCTCGGCTCCTCGAATGCACAAACAGACGATCCAGCTTCTGTCGACCCATGACGTCACGTGAAACACGAAGGAACCCTGATGTTTGACCCGTTCACACCTCAAGTCAAATGTGAACGTTCGGTTTTGTTTTTTATCCATCATCCTCGGCACAGATGCCAAAACTCCACCGGGCACGTTTGTTCAGATTCCACCAGGACGTTCGTCCCTCCAGAACTTTGTTAACCGTCATTTTTCTGGTTCATGTGCTTCTAAATGTGTAAATATGCGACGTGGTAAAACTGTTATTATGATCTTCAGTTTGCACATTTTATTTTGAAAATTCTCTATGCTGTAGACACGGTTGCGATCACCTCCAGTGTTGGTGGGTCACATACGTGCCCAGTGCAACGTGCCCGTGAAGATCACGCCGCAACTGCTCAGACTGATCCTACAGACTCAAAGTCAACTTACTCGCTTTTTATAGCACGGAGCTTCATCAGCAGGTCCAGTTTGAAGAAGACCATGAGCCCTTTAAAAAGAAAGTAAGAGGACTTTGAGTCCAGCACGACGAGCTGCTGCTGCTTCTTCATCCACAGACTCGTGTTCAAAATGTCTGCCGGACCTTGTGGTGAAGCGATCAGAGACTGCAGATGGACGTACCTCCATCTTAACTCCACCTCTCCAGTGCCTCAGGTTCTTCCAGAGACGATCAAGCCCACTGCCACGTCACATTTTATCCAAACTAAATGTGACGCTTCATCGAGGGCAGCATGTTTTAAAATATCCTAAAAAAAAAGAAAGAAAAAGAAGTGAAGTCCGTCTGTAATCGGTACGTCTTCGTCCTCGGATCGTCTTCGTCCTCGGATCGTCTTCGTCCTCGGATCGTTTTCGTCCTCGGATCGCCTTCGTTCTCGGAGGATCGTCTTTGTCCTCGGATCGTATTTTTTTTTGTAATCATCTTTCAGTTCTCTTCGGACCAAAGCTGTTGAATGTGAACGATGGTTTTTAAGTTTTATTATTGACAGTATTGGTTGCACTACGCACAGTATAAATGTAAACATCTGATTCCTCCTCATCATCTCAGAGACGCTCCATCTTTTCTACCATTTGAATACCCCTGCCGTCACGTGAAATGTTAATTTATATTTGTAAATATGTTTTTTTCCATGTAATATCTATCTGGTGCTCATATTGGCTTACTAGCTTCAGATTCTTGTAGCCTGTGTGCCTCTCTGCCATTTTGAAGGTCTTTGAATAAACCATAAGAACCTATGTGTGGATTCACATCTTCACCAGCAGATGGCTCCGTTAGACAGGAAATGAAGCTCCTGGAACGAAGAAGAAGAATGTAGTTTGATCCATGAGAACAGATTACAACAAACAAACAAACAAACAAACAAACAAACAGACATTAACAAACATTAATAAACAAACAAACAAACAGACATTAACAAACATTAATAAACAAACAGATTAACAAACATTAATAAACAAACAAACAGATTAACAAACATTAATAAACAAACAGATTAATAAACAAAAATTAATAAACCGACAAACATTAATCAACAAACAAACAAACGTTAATAAACAAACATATTAACAGACAAACATTAATAAACAAACATTAATTTCAAACATTAATAAACATTAATTAACAAACAAACAGATTAATAAACACAGAGATTAAATTAATCAAAATATTCTAAAGACAACTGTAGATGTACAAAAACACAACTTAACACACACACACACGTGCAGAGGTGATGTCTGCGTGTGTTACAGTGTGTGTTACAGTGTGTGTTACAGTGTGTGTTACAGTGTGTGTGTGTCTGCGTGTGTTACAGTGTGTGTTACAGTGTGTGTTATAGTGTGTGTTACAGTGTGTGTGTGTCTGCGTGTGTTACAGTGTGTGTTACAGCGTGTGTTACAGTGTGTGTGTGTCTGCGTGTGTTACAGCGTGTGTTACAGTGTGTGTTACAGTGTGTGTTACAGTGTGTGTGTGTTACAGCGTGTGTTACAGTGTGTGTTACAGTGTGTGTTACAGTGTGTGTTACAGCGTGTGTTACAGCGTGTGTTACAGTGTGTGTGTGTCTGCGTGTGTTACAGTGTGTGTTACAGTGTGTGTTACAGTGTGTGTTATAGTGTGTGAGTGACAGAAGCTATCATCCACAGAGCTGCAGATTCAGTGATTTATGGTCAGAGTTGTGGAATTTTCCCAAAATAAGTTTGAGTCAACAGACAGCGACAGACAGAGAGGCCTCACAGCACGGAGAGTATGAACAGACTGAACACTGTGTGTGAGCACACACACACACACACACACACACACACACAGTTTTACATTACACACTTTGATTCCAGTCAGAGATAAACGTGGTGGAATGTAACTATTTACTCGAGTACTGTAATTAAGTACAGATTCAGAAGTTGACTGATTGGAGAACAGGTTGAAAGGGGGCGGGGCTTGATGGATCAAAGGTCATTCACAGACCTTGGTTCGGTGAGGTGACCCGTCCGTCTGTCTCTGCTGACATTTCTCAGCCGAGCTTGCAGCAGGATTCAGACGGAGGACGTGAAACAATGCAGTGAGAGTTTTTAAGGAGACAGCTCGGCCATTGATGTGTGTGTGTGGGTGGAGGATCCTGGCGGCAGCCGGGCCTGACGGTGGGCGGCTGCAGATGCCGGCTGTCTCCTCACACCACAGTGAAAACCTCCACACGTCTCGGCGTGACATCCGACTTCACCCACTCGTCCTACCTGTCAGAACCCGTCCACCCTACTCAGACAGGACTGATATCTGCACCTTTAGACCAGGACCCACCGGGACCAGAACCCAGACTGTCTAAAACCTGGACGTAGTCTCCGTGACGTCCACGCAGACTGTCTAAAACCTGGAAGTAGTCTCCGTGACGTCCCCGCAGACTGTCTAAAACCTGGACGTAGTCTCCGTGACGTCCCCGCAGACTGTTTAAAACCTGGACGTAGTCTCCGAGACGTCCCCGCAGACTGTCTAAAACCTGGATGTTTAAATTAAAGAATGTTTGTGATGATTGGGTGTCAGACATTTCTGATTGGGCCGGTTCTGTTTCTTGTTGTTCTGGGTCGAGTCCTGTAACACGAGCTGAAGCTAAAGTTGAGACACTTTGTACAAACGTGATGAAACTTTCTGATCCTGAGTCAGTTTGAATTCAGTCGCTATAGTGACGGCTCTCTATAGTGTCAGCAGCTGAGGCTCATGGGTAATGTAGTGTTCACACAGATTCATAAACAGAACATGTTAAATAGTTTAATGTTAGTTTAACTCAGCCTGCGTACAGCTGCATTACACTAACCATGTTTATTATACAGTACATGAAAATTACATAATATATGTATATAAATAATATATTAGACTGATTATAGTATAAATGTTTCACAACTGAAAGAAAATATTTTACGCAATATTATATAATATACGCTGTTTTATCTTGGTGGAAAGTAACTAAATACAATTACTCAGCTGTTGAGTACAGGTTAAAGGTACTTCTTATACTTGAGTCTCAGAGTATTTTTTTTTTATCTGGCAGCTTTAAAAATCTGATGTTTGTTCCAAATTAACTGTTTATACCTTTTTTGAAGCCCCGCCCCCTTTCACTCTGTGCTCCAATCACAGTTGAACAAGCTCCGGTCACCTTCCTCATTTCCTGTACTGAGATATGCTACGCGTTAGCTACGCGTTAGCAGTCACAATCATCCAATGAGATCACAGAGAACAGTCTCAGTTTGAACTTTAAACACTTTACTGATGTATATTTAACACAGTATTTTTACAGTGCAGTGTTTACTACAGTAAAGTGTCTGAGTATTATTCAGTATTTTAAAGAAAAACAACTTTTAATCAGTTTCTAACATCTGAATGTTTTTATCATTGTATTCTTATTTTACTGCTTTGAATACTTCAACTACATTTTAGTAGTACTTCAGAGAGGTACTTTACTAGTATGAGAACGTTTACTGCAGTAAGCGTCTGGATACTCAGCGTCTGTTTTTAGACTCTAATGTCTGAATGTTTTCATCAGTGCATCCTCATTTTACTTTTAATACTTCAAACACATTTGACATGTACACAGAGTATTTTTACAGTGTTCTGTCAGGAATTCACTGCAGTAAAGTATCTGAATACTTCTTGTATCTGAATACTTCTTGTATCTGAATACTTCTTGTATCTGAATACATTTTTATCAACTCGACTCTAACATCTGAATGTTTGCATCAGTGCGTCTTCATTTTACTTTTAATACTTCAAACACATTTTACTGAGTGCACACAGTATTTTACACAGTGTTGTATTTGTACTTTTACTGCAAGTATCTGGATACTTCCTTTACTACAGTAAAGTATCAGAGTACTGACTGTCAAACACTTTCATGACTCATAAATATAAATGAACCAACACGTGTTCATGAACCAACTGTCCTTTTTTATTTGACTCAAAACACTTTAAACTGTGTCTGTGTGTGTGTGTGTGTGTGTGTGTGTGTGTGTGTGTGTGTGTGTGTGT
>NW_020860930.1:1007267-1012267 GCF_000972845.2 Larimichthys crocea | reverse complement strand
GAGCTCAATAATTCATAATTTACAGTTTTAATGAATTAAGAAAATAAAGGAAGGTGTTAGCTTAGCTTAGCATAAAGACTGGAAGTGGGGCAAACAGTTAGCATGGTTCTGTCACGGTTCCTGTTCTTGTTTGAGCACTCTTTATGCTAAGCTAAGCTCATCACGCGTCGTCGTGAACTCGTCTGCAGGATTCGTCCTAAACTCAAACAAGAACAAAAGTTGCAAATTCAAACTTCATCGTCGACACTCGCTAACGAGAGAAGCTGCCACATTTAATGCCCGACTGCATCAAATATATTCAATTAGCTTTTATTCCATAATTGCTCTGTGCAAACATTAAAAACGCCGTGCATATATCTGAAGTTCAAACATCTCTCGGCCTCGCTGACACGACGTCGAGCTGGGAACACATCAGCCTTCGAGGAAACACGACAGTGAACAAAAGTCACAAAACACAAAACGGCGTCAGGTCCGACCCGAACCGCGACGCCATCATGCTGAACCAGGCGGAGGAGGCACGAACTGGACACGAAGCTTCAGTCCAGACAGAAAAGACGACAGCTACAAACTACTTCATGCCAACAAAATACAGCTCTGAGTTCAATCGAGCCTAGAAAAATACTTTAAGGTGAGGGGTCGAGCGGTGATATAGAGATAGATAGAGATAGAGATATATACACACACATAATCTTTGAACTGACCACAGGTTTATTGGACCACATTACGACCCCGATAAGAGCCGCTCAAAATAACATCGACTGAAAGACTCGATCGTCACAGGACACGAGCACCAAACTGTACATTCACTTCAAGTAGGAGATCCATGCTCTGAAGACGGCCACAAAAAACGTTTCCAACAATTTCATTTGAGTTCAACTGAACTAGAAAACAGAAGTTACGTTTCAAACCAGCGTCCAAGTGTGCAAAGTTCCTGGTCGGAGAAGCAGTGCTCGGTTCGTTGTTGCATTGATTATTTTCTTTGTAACAGTCGATGCCATGGGCTCCGAGGCGAGGTGGAGTTGAACCAGCAACTTTAGTTTAGTTTATAATCTACGGAGAGGTCTGAGGACTGCTCGCCATGACAAGGCCGGCCAATCGTCACTGTTGGAGAGAGACAGAGACAAAGACAGGGAGACAGAGGAGACATGAGACGCTGACCACAGTTTGATTTTAAGGCACCTCTTCAGCTACCGCTCCACGCTCCACACTCTGGTCCGTGCTGGACTTGAACCAGCCACCCCACAGACTGAGCCACTGCCACCCCAACTCAAATGATTTCAGTTATACTTATTATTTATAACAGTTATACTTTTGGGTTCGGTTGCCCTGAGAGCTTGACGCACTGCAACGTAAGAAAATCCAAGAAAATCAGGATTTCCATCCGTCAACTTTCTTCAGATTGGCTCAGTAGCAGCAGGTTTAATGCAGCTTCTCCTGGAGGACTCCCAGGTCGGATATAAACCCTCCACAGAGTTCTGGGTGCCCAGGAGGATCCTGAACCGCAGCGGTCTGGTACAACGTCCACAGTGCTGCTGCCGTGCAGCCTGTTCGTCTACACACTGCTCGTGTTCTAAATGTTCTTGCTTTCCTGCGCTGCAGTACTTTGAGCTCTCAGGGCCACCGTACATGGAAATGTCTGACCTCGGCATTTTGGTCCTGGTCTGAGCTCTGTGATGAAGTGATGTGGCTTTCTGAACCCACCTGCTGCCTCCTCAGCTGCCGTCAGACTCTACAGCGTGCTGCTGAGGATCTCTGACACCTGGGCGTTTGTTTGGTCGTCCGAGTCCACCTCCTGTGTGGAGGCCCCTCCTGGCTCCTCCCCTCCAGACTCCACCTGTGCCACGACCACCGACACACCAGCAGCGTTCACCTCCTCCTTCGCCTCCTCGTCCTCGTCCTCCCAGCCTCTCCTCTCGTGGCCTGGTGACAGCTCCTTACAGGGCTCCACAAAGATCCTGCGGACGTGGGGCCGGGCCTCACGGTGTCGGCCCTTCCGGCTCTCGAGAACGCAGGAGGCGTGGCTGACGTAGGTGGTGCCCTGGACGGAGGTCAGGTCCTCGGGAAGAGGCAGGTCTGGGTCGATCTGCTTGGTGTAGACGCCCTCAGATAAAGAGCCGGTGTGACTCTCCCCGCTGTGGCCCCGGAGCCAGCGCTGGGGCCCGCTGAAGTACTGACCCCGGTGGCTCCTGGAGAGAAGTTTGCGTTTGGCAGGGGGGTTGGCGAGGGCCCTCAGGGGAGTGATGCCTTCCTGGTGGCTCTTAGACAGGGAGAGGCCCTCCAGAGTCTTGGTGGTGTCGGACAGTGCCGGGGAGAGGGGGAGGGACAGAGGGAGGTCTTTGGAGAACCTGGGGGACAGGGGGATGGAGGGGGAGGTGGGGAGGGTCCTGGAGAGGGAGGGAGAGCGAGGCAGGCCGGAGGGAGAGAAGAGAGAGGGGGAGTGAGGGAGGAGGGGTGAGGAGAGAGGATCCTTCACCCCCGGGGAGAGGGGGAGGTCTTTGGGCGGGCAGACGCTGTACCTGAGAGACCAAAACAGGATCAGTTAGATCCACATCGACAGCAACACGTCGACATTTCTCTGCCTTTACAAACTCACCTGAGCTCGTGGATCTGGAGCACATCCGGGGCGCTGCCGCCCAGTGAGTGCACGGCCTGCTGGGATAGATCCTGGGCCGGAGAGTAGAGCAGGTCCAGCTCGCGGGGGCTCAGGGCGTCGCTCGAGTCGTAGTCGCTGTCTGTGGGCAGGAAAACCTCCGAGGACCCGTCTTCATCTGAGCCCAGCAGAGTGTCTGACGGACGGAGAGAGTATCGGTGAAATTTCATGTTTGTTTTGTTTTTTAATAGAAATATTTCAGAGACACTCACCGCTGATGGCTTTCCTCCTGCGGAGCTCGGGTGAGGGGGAAGGTGTGGGCAGGTAGTCCATGGTCGAGGAGGTGGAGTCGGTCTTCTGCTGGCCAGAGTCGCTTTCTGGAGCGTTGGCGTCCACCAGGCAGGTGATAGGTACACCGCCACGAGGCTGCTTGTAGCGAGCGTACTGCAGAGCGTCCGTGATCCAGCGGAGATCTCGACGCATCTCGTCCAGTTGCTACAGAAGAAAGATGAACAAATGTTTTCTGTGCAGCTAAAGAGGAGAGACAGCGTCTGTTTCTATGCAGACGATGTTCTGTTCTATTTAATCTGAACAAAATCATTCAGGTCAGTAGAACTCATAACGTTTGGTCACCTGCAGGGTCGGAGGTCACGGACATTCAGCATTTTTTAGATTTCATCTGTTTTTCACAAAGTGTTGAACCTCGCCTCGTCCTTTTTTTCATACCCGACCTGTTACCAACGAGCCTGCTCACCTGTGGAAGCTTCAGGTGTTTGTCAGTCTTTTGTTCATCCTGTCACAGCTTTAGTGCATGTTAATAAAAAACTAAGTTTGAACATTAAAGATGTTATTTTAGTATTATCACTGCATTCTGTAGTTGCTTTATGTAAAGCACCTTATTTTGTTGTTTAAATGAAGTTTATTATCCAGTTTAGAGGCTGCTGACGTGCGTCTTTACGTCTTTTAAGTAACCTAGCAGACTCCATCCTCATGTATTTGCACGTTTTGCTCTTTTGTTTTAGAAGATCCTGTATATATATTTATATTGTTTAGATTTTTTACTTTAATGTTCATTCTGCATCAACTACACCACAGCAAAGTGCAAACCTACTGTAAACCTGATTCTGGTCTGATCAGGATCCACCTGGAGCAGAACCTGCTGGAGGGGGATTAGATCTCATCTGGGTTGGGAACACCTCGGATCCTCCAGGAGGAGCTGGAAGAGTTTTCTGTCTGACCTCGATTAACCCGCTGATGTTTTATTATTCCGAGCTCAGGCAGACAAAGTTTAAACGTGTCGCTCTGAAATAATCTGGACGATTAAAGGAGAGTAAAAAGTGTGTGTGTGTGTGTAAGAGTGTGTGAGAGTGTGTGTGTGTGTGAGAGTGTGTGTGTGAGTGTGTGTGTGTATGTGTGTGTGTGTGTGTGTGTGTGTGTATGTGTGTGTGTGAGAGTGTGTGTGTGTGAGTGTGTGTGTGTGTGTGTGTGTGTTTGCTTTTGAAGAGAATGGAGTGTGACAAAACGTTAAGCAGCAATTAGCCGACTGACAGAAAGCAGACACACACACACACACACACACACTCACACACACACACACACTCTCACACACACTCACACACACACACACACACACACACACACACACACACACACACACACACTCTGACAGCAGTGATGACTCGGCTGGAAAGAATGCAGAGCGAGTCTGAGAGAAAAACATGAAGGAGATTCCTGCTCGTCCCACAGAGGACGAGGACGAGGACGAGGACGAGGACGGACGTCTCAACTCTGAATATTGTTACAACTCCAGTTCAACCATCATATATCCACTGTGGTAACCATGACTACAGTTGTACTCGAGTATTTCTTCTGATTACATCCCAGCAGCAGCTAATATCACTGACCAGCTCGCCGTCTTTCAGCCTTTTCTTTCACCAGCTCTCACCAAAGTTGATATTCTAATATTTATATTTATATATATTGAGTTCATGAGATGAGCAGTAGGTGGCGTCAGTCGTCAGTGTTTTAAAGGTCCAGTCTGTTGGATCATTTGTGCCACCTGCTGGTTTGGTTAGAGATTGCAACCCCTCACGTCACCCAAACTATGGTGGCTGCTAAAAACACAAAGGTCTTGATCCAGTTTGTCCGTTCCGGGCTCCTGTAGAAACACGGTGGACTCGGTGTCTCATTTTAAGGTTCTGACACTGCTGTAAGCCAACCAGGTGACGACATGTGTCCTCACCTGGACGGTTCACCTGGACAAAACAAAAAGATTCTTCCCTCACGACTGTGACAGACGAAGGAAGGAAAGAAGGAAGGAAGGAGGGAGGGAAGGAAGGAAGGAAGGAAGGAAGGAAGGAAGGAAGGAAGGAAGGAAGGATGTCTTGTTCAGTTACTCAGAACATTTATA
>NW_020860930.1:984592-1007257 GCF_000972845.2 Larimichthys crocea | reverse complement strand
GAAGGAAGGAAGGAAGGAAGGAGGAAGGGAAGGAAGGAAGGAAGGAAGGAAGGAAGAAGGGAAGGAAGGAAGAAAGGAAGGAAGGAAGGAGGGAAGGAAGGAAGGAAGGAAAGAAGAAAGGAAGGAAGGAATGAAGGAAGGAAGGCAGGAAGGAAGGAAGGAGGGATGGAGGTTGTGCCTGGGAGGCTGAACTCGCACTAATTTAATATTTAAGCTCGTCCATATTTCTAAAGCAGATTTCCCTGAACGACTGAATTCAAACTAATCGCGTGAAACTGTCGTTAACGTTCTAACAACGTTCTTTAATAACGTGGCTTTAATTACAGAGTCACACACGTGTGTGTGTGTGTGTGTGTGTGTGTGTGTGTGTGTCTCTTCAAGTCCACGTTACGATCATGCGTCTCGAGGTGAACCCTGCATGTCCACATGTGGAGACGTTTGTACAGACGAGACGTTCCTCCACCAACATGTGCTGAGTCCAAACAAACCGTCCAATTAGACGACATCACGTCATCCTCACACAGCGTGTGTGTGTGTGTGTGTGTGTGTGTGTGTGTGTGTGTGTTTTAAAAGAAGCTGGGTCAACAAAGTTTCTCAGTGTGTCTGCACAGTGACGATCAGCGGCTGGTGAACGAATTATGACAATGAGGGTCCTCACAACAATACAAGTCTGGCTGTTTGTGCTGACGGACCCTTTAAAACACACACACACACACACACACACACACACACACACACACACACACACACACTCTGATTGGTATTATTTTTTCCCCTGACATTCCCTCTCTGAGCAATTTGTGGTCGGGGGGCCACTTTTTTCCGAGCTTTAAAATCACAGACAGAAAACTAGACAGATGGTCACACACACACACACACACACACACACACACACACACACACACACACACACACACACACACACACGATTGAGGAGCAGCCTTGTGGTTTTGCGGTCGGCCTCCATTAACGGCGGCGCTGAGTTTACGCTCGTGACGTGGAGCGAGTTGCTCGTCGAACAGCTGATCCTGCATCAACAAACGTTAAATTAACGATCACAGACTGAATAAAACTGATCTGAGAGCTGCTGCCGTGTCGACGTGTTAAATAACTCGTGAAGTTTCATCATTTCATGTATCATAAAGTAATCAGATTACAGCGAGCAGATACTCATCATGTAACGGTTTGTTCATGCAGCGTTCACTTCATCTACAGCATTATGAAACACACAAGGATGAAGTGCTGTGACAGGAAACTGCTGACTCAGGCTAAATAACTGCTGACTCAGGCTAAATAACTGCTGACTCGGGCTAAATAACTGCTGACTCGGGCTAAATAACTGCTGACTCAGGCTAAATAAATGCTGACTCAGACTAAATAACTGCTGACTCAGACTAAATAACTGCTGACTCAGGCTAAATAACTGCTGACTCAGGCTAAATAACTGCTGACTCGTGCTAAATAACTGCTGACTCATGCTAAATAACTGCTGACTCAGGCTAAATAACTGCTGACTCAAGCTCAGGCTAAATAACTGCTGACTCAGGCTAAATAAATGCTGACTCAGGCTAAATAACTGCTGACTCAGGCTAAGTAACTGCTGACTCAGGCTAAATAAATGCTGACTCAGTGCAGTATTACAGGTGAGGTCATATCAAAGCTCAGTGGGTTAACCCTTCACGTGCACGTAAACATGGAAACGGTTTGAATCCTCCGTCCCCCGTCTCTCTCTCTTCACGTGTCGACAGAGGTCAGCTGGAATCGCTCTCGTGTCGCGTGACCGATGTTCAGAGACGCCGTCCTCTTTCAGATTAGAGCGTCAAAGAGACGCGATGATGACCATGGACGCTGACTGAAAGCTCTGGAAGTCTGTCTGTGTCTTACCTGGATGTAGTCCAGGATCAGCTGGTGTCTCTGTTTAGCCGTGGTCACCTCGCTGTCGGTGATGGCTTCTCGCAGTGCCTGCTGGGTAATGAGTGCGTCCAGGTCGAGCACGGACGACAGGCGGCAGTACAGACTGATGAACTTCTCTTTGTAGGTGCAGAAGTGACCTGAAGAACAAACACAGAGCTGATAAACTGAAGAACACAGAGCTGCTCAAACTGAAGAACAAACACAGAGCTGCTCAAACTGAAGAACACAGAGCTGCTCAACCTGAAGAACACAGAGCTGATAAACTGAAGAACACAGAGCTGCTCAAACTGAAGAACAAACACAGAGCTGCACAAACTGAAGAACACAGAGCTGCTCAAACTGAAGAACAAACACGGAGCTGCTCAAACTGAAGAACACAGAGCTGCACAACCTGAAGAACACAGAGCTGCTCAACCTGAAGAACACAGAGCTGCTCAAACTGAAGAACACAGAGCTCCTCATCACGGGAACGTCTCGTCTGTGTGAGTGTGTGTGAGTGAGTGTGTGTGTGTGTGTGTGTGTGTGTGTGTGTGTGTGTGTGTGTGTGTCCGGCCGTCTGTTTCTGGTGTGATTGGTAAAAACTGGTCACACGTCGGAGTCGGAGCGAGCAGCAGCTGATGAGGAGGTCAGTGTGTGTACAAAGAGAGAGTATTGTGCAGTGTGTATGGGTGTTATTGACACATTCTTGTGTGTGTTTATGTGTGTGTGTGTGTGTGTGTGTGTATATATGTGTGTGTGTGTGTTTATATGTGTGTGTGTGTGTGTGGGGTCAGCGGAGAGGCCGTCCTGCTGGAGCCTGCAGACTGATTTAGTGCTGCAGTAACACAGCTCAGTCTGTCTCTGGTGCAGCTCATTCACAGGGTGAAGAGCACTGCAACGTTCCTGCAACACTACTGCAACGTTCCTGCAACACTACTGCAACGTTCCTGCAACACTACTGCAACGTTCCTGCAACACTACAGCTGTGTTGCTACGTTATGCGGCTCAGGTTTAGCTCTGTCTGATCCACGGCGTCCGGCACGGCGTGCAGACTTCATCACACGTTAACATGAACGTAGAACCAGATATCACGGCACGTTAAAAGTTACAGGAAGCTGCAGGACATCTTAAAGACTGCAGGACGGTCTTAAAGACTGCAGGACGGTCTTAAAGGACATCTTAAAGACTGCAGGACGGTCTTAAAGACTGCAGGACAGTCTTAAAGGACATCTTAAAGACTGCAGGACGGTCTTAAAGTCTGCAGGACAGTCTTAAAGGACATCTTAAAGACTGCAGGACAGTCTTAAAGACTGCAGGACAGTCTTAAAGGACGTCTTAAAGACTGCAGGATAGTCTTAAAGACTGCAGGACAGTCTTAAAGACTGCAGGACAGTCTTAAAGGACATCTTAAAGTCTGCAGGACAGTCTTAAAGACTGCACGACAGTCTTAAAGGACATCTTAAAGTCTGCAGGACGGTCTTAAAGACTGCAGGACGGTCTTAAAGGACATCTTAAAGACTGCAGGACGGTCTTAAAGGACATCTTAAACACATTTCATGATGCACACCGGCGCCCTCTGCAGGCCGGCATGTGTGTCACTCTGCAGCGCCCCCAGTGGTCAGACACGGCACAGCAGGACTAATCAGCTTTTGCAGACACATGATAAATATGAGTCGTGTGTTGTTACCGAGTTCGAACATCTGCAGAGGAAGGTGGAGGAACCCTGACAGGGGGGTGTAGGGGTTGGACTGTCCGGGGGCGGAGCAAACGTTGTCGGCCGCCGGCAGCAGCAGCAGGAAGGAGACGCCGTGCCCGAGCTCCACCACCTCCTGACTGTAGAGACGGAAGTGACGGGCCTGGAACAACAAACCACGATGAGTAAAGGCAGCAGCTCCTCATGGCTCGGGGCATGACATGTCCCCACCTGGTGCAGAGGTAGGTTGATGTGCTTCAGCAGAGACTTGATCGCCGTCTGCAGCTCGTAGTACAGTAAAGGGGCGTTGCTCTCCGGCCTGTGCCCCGCCTCCTCGCTCTCCTCCCCGCTGGGCTCCTTCTCTCTGGCCGCCGACAGCGTCTGGATCCAGTCCCACTCCTCCCTGAACACAACACACACACACACACACACACACACACACACACACATGTTTACAGCTGCTTAACATGTGTGACAAGTGGATCACCATGACAACTGTAGCTGCTGTTAGCTTATGTTAGCTCAGTTTGTTAGCCGGGTAAATACAACAACACACATAACATCGGCAGTGAACTGGCACCTCTCCACCTTCCATACTTTGGTCCATGCTGGACTTGAACCGGCCTACCAAGCCAGGTTCAAGTCCAGCAGTCAGCAGCTTCTATGGACATGATGGCAGAGGAGCAGAGAGTGAAGAGGACGCTGACGGAGGAAGCTAAGAAGAGAAAAGGAGAGAGTGAGCGAGCAAGAAGCCGCCGGACAAGAGTAAATGTGGGACTGACTTTTAGTGGTTGGTGAGAGCTTGGTGAAATAAAAGGCTGAAAGACAGACGCCGAGCTGGGCTGACTGCTGCTGGACTAGTCAGTGAGATCAGCTGCTGCTGGGGACCTGGATGATGATTGGCTGCTGGGGACCTGGATGATGATTGGCTGCTGGTGACCTGGATGATGATTGGCTGCTGGTGACCTGTGTTTTATTCTTTCAAACATCTTTCGTGAACAGACGTTGACTTTCACCTCTGAGTGAGTTTGTTAAATGACTTCTCTGTGTCGCCTCACCTGAGTCATCACCTCCACCAGCTCCACCAGCTCCGACCAAAACAAACTAGTTAAATCAACAAACGGCTCATTTACACAACAGCGACTGACACACTTGTTACAGTGAGTCAGAGGCAGCAGGAAGTCTCTACAACTGCAACCAAAGACACACACACACACACACACACACACACACTGTGTAGTATTGTGTAATGTAATACTGGCAGACTGTCATCCTTGCTGGTGGACTGAATGACAACGTGAGAGGTGTGAACAGCTCCACAGGTTAGAGTTCATGAGGAGCGTACGTCAGAGAACACGCGCACGTCAGAACACGCGTACGTCAGAACACACGCACGTCAGAACACGCGTACGTCAGAACACGCGTACGTCAGAGAACACGCGTACGTCAGAACACGCGTACGTCAGAACACGCGTACGTCAGAACACGCAGAAAGACTTTTCATCACGTGAGTTAAATAACATTACGCAGAAGTTAGCCCGTCTCAGAGATCCCGCAGTCTTACTTGAGTAGCCGATAAAGAAGCAAACGTTTCAGGGTCAGATAATGAAGATCTGATCCAGCTCGCAGACCGGATCACAAGTGGACCACCAAACTGTAGCTGCTGTTAGCTAATGAGCTGAACCATGTTGTTGTTTCTGTTCACCTCGTCTGTCTGATCGACACCGGAGAAGAAAGTTACGTGGCACGCCGTCTGTCGACGCTCTGACTGAAATAAAGAGCCACTTCACGCTGACGTTACATAACATGCTCAGGACTGAACGCTGTCAGACCCGTTCTGGTTTCTCCGTCACGACTCTCTTTCTGCTCATTCAGCCTCTTCAGCCTTGAGCTGTTCGTTTATCTTCTAAATATTCTCATCACATCACGAGCTGAAGCCTTGAGTTCTGCTCGGAACATTCTCTTACAGTACAGTGTGTGATGTACCTGGACACGTTGGCGTTGTCACGTACACGGGTGTGACAGAGCATGTTGGGAGTCCGCTGCGACACCAGGACTCTGATCTGGTCCACGGAGCTGCTGAGCTTCAGGAAGCCCAGGTAGAGACCCGGGGCCAGCCGGTGAGTGCCGCGCCGCTGGTACGCCAAAATGTCCTGGAGGACGGACACAGGGAGAGTCAGTTAGTAAGATCATGAGCCAGGACGCCGTGACGCCGAGGGAAGGAGGCAGGGTGAGGTCAGACCGGGGGCGTCGGCTACCCATTGGGTCGGGGTTAGTCGGGAACAGAACCCCGCCCCGGGCCACTCCGGTCCAACGTGGAGGTTCTGCTGGATGTTTGTTTGGACACTTCATTATTCGTTCAGTCTTGACTGGCGTCACTGCAAACTGCAGACCTGTTTCTGATTGGTCGAGGGCGTCCTTCCTCACCTGTATGGTGATGATGAGGATGTCGAGGGCGTACGGCTCCTCAGGTGTGGACAGAGACTTCCTCTGGCTCTGCAGTTTGGTCACCTGCATCCACTTCCCGCTGAACAGCGAGTGTTGGCTCTCCATGTCGCGGATGGTCACCAGCAGCACGTTGCCATGGCGATCCTTGATGGGTTCGTAGTGGACCCGGCCCAGGTTGTGAGTTCCCAGAAGGCTCTGCGGGGACAGAAACCCGGTTAGACGTCAGAACAGAAACAGTTTCTCTTTGTGGACAGTCAGACTGTGGACATGTGACGTCCTCTGTCTCGTGTTGTTACAGACACGTAATAATTCTTCACGTCATATTCACGTCTCCTGACCTGCAGCTGGCTGGCGGCGGTGAGCATCTTGTGTCTGGCCTGCAGGGTGGAGGACGATGACATCGACACCGACATACTCTGTCTCAGCCACCGGACGTCCTCCCACATACAGGACAGCTGCAGAGACATGGAGACAGACATGATGAGCATTTAACACCTGATGTACCTGACGCAAATATGCAAAGGTGGAGGAGGAGGCGGAGGAGGAGGTGTGCTGCACCTTAGTGAACCACAGGAAGTCTTGCATGAGCGAGCTGCTGTAGGAGTCGTCCACCTCCACGATGGGGACCTGGTCCTCGGCCGTCACCAGCAAACTGTCTTTGTGGTAGAACACAGCGGCCAGGTAGATCCCTCTGCACACACCAACGCATCACTGAGGCCGGCCAATCAGAGGAAACCACAGCAAGACACGCAGGGCGGTGTGTGTGTGTGTGTGTGTGTGTGTGTGTGTGTGTGTGTGTGACACAAACCTTTTCAGTGTTTTCACGAACTTGTTGGAGGAGTTGAAGAGATGTTTGAGGCTCCTGGAGACCGACTGCTTCCTGCTCGGGTTCTGCAGCTTCGTGTCTGGAAACACAGAAGAAGAAACTTCAGATATCATCTGAGTGTGTGTGTGTGTGTGTTTACGAGCTCGGCCGGGTCCAGTCACTCTCCCATGGTACCGGCCCGACTCAACGTTATCTCATCTCCTTCACTCGTCTCTTTCCTTTCCCTCCCGTCCTCGCTCTGTCCCTGCGGCGCTGTGAGGACGGCGATGCCAATCTGCAGACCACAGACCACCCGTTTAACCTCGGCTAATTAACCGAGCACGCAATCACACACACACACACACACACACACACACACACACACACACACACACACATACACACACACAGGTCAGCTACTGTTCTGCCCGACGACCAACGGAAACACTGATGGATAACAAACATCCAACCAGGAGGAGGAGGAGGAGGAGGAGGAGGAGGAGCAGAGTTCCAAAATTAAGGGGAGAAAAAGGAGATGATATGCAGCAAAGCACCAAGGCGGACTCAAACCCGGGTCGCTGCAAGAAGGACTTCCTAACACGCAGGATGCACCTCCTTCCAGGTGAGCTACGACATTTGTAAAGGAGTCAGGTGACTCTGTCTCCATAACTAAATGTTGAAACACGTCACTGATAAATGTTGACAGAAATTAATCAGTGTGAGCACAAAGACACAGACTGTCTAAAACCTGGACGTAGTCTCTGTGACGTCCCCGCAGACTGTCTAAAACCTGGACGTAGTTTCTGTGACATCCCTGCAGACTGTCTAAAACCTGGACGTAGTCTCTGTGACGTCCCCGCAGACTGTCTAAAACCTGGACGTAGTCTCTGTGACGTCCCCGCAGACTGTCTAAAACCTGGACGTAGTCTCTCCTGTCACTCACCTCCACAGCAGTAGTGAGTGTGAGTGGCTCGGACTTGCTGCAGCAGACGCTCCATGGCCTCGATGTGTCCTCGTCTCCTGGGCTCTCGACCGTCGCTCTCCCTCCAATCTGAAAAACGAACATGACAGCACGTCCTCATCATTAGTCAGGCTTCATCAGAAACACCAGGACACATTACATCCATTACACTCTGTCTTAGTCTTGACTACACTGGAGCCGTTCATGGTTCCAGAGGAAGAACCATGAACCCTTTGTTGGTAAAATATCTCAACAACTGGACGACCTTCGAAGGTAGCTCTGTTCTTACTGTCTGTTCTGTCTCCGCCGCTTTAAATCACACACACACACACACACACACACACACACACACACACACCACTCAAGGCTTAAACACTCAAGAGAGCAGAAATAAAGAGAGTCGTGATGGAGAGATGAAACCGGTGTTCTCAATCCAAGGACCTCTGAACAGAACAGAACCAAACAGAACAGGACAGAACAGGACAGGACAGGACAGAATGGGACAGAACAGAACAGGACAGGACAGAATGGGACAGAACAGAACAGGACAGGACAGGACAGGGCAGGGCAGGGCAGGGCAGGGCAGGACAGAATGGGACAGAACAGGACAGGGCAGGGCAGGGCAGGACAGAGCAGGACAGAGCAGGGCAGGGCAGGACAGAACAGGACAGGACAGGACAGGACAGGACAGAGCAGGGCAGGGCAGGGCAGGGCAGGGCAGAGAAGGTCCAGATGATTCACAGATGACTGTGACAGCAGGCACAGTTTTAAACTGTTAAAGAAAAGTCCGACAGTCAAACCTGATTGAGTGTTCTCAGCTGGTTCTGCTGGTTCTTTAACAAAAAGCAGCATCTCTTATCATACACACTTTGAATTACAGCCTGTAACGTTACTGCTCAGTAATGACATGAAGACATGGATCAATCTACTATATCTACTAAATCATGAGTCGGGATCAGGATTGGATCAGGATTCATCCTCTGGGCACCATGAATATACTAAAAGACAAAGAACTCACTGGAGGGAGCAGCAGATGGAGGCAGGGAGCAGGCGGGTGGACCCCAGCCCTTCATGTTGTAGGCTGACACCCGGACGTAGTACACCCGACCCTGAAACAGGAAACAGACAGAAAACTGACGTCTGATCGTCTAAACGTCTGAACGTCTGAACGTCTGATCGTCTGATCGTCTGAACGTCTGGACGTCTGAACGTCTGATCGTCTGACCGTCTGATCGTCTGAACGTCTGAACGTCTGAACGTCTGATCGTCTGACCGTCTGATCGTCTGAACGTCTGAACGTCTGATCGTCTGATCGTCTGAACGTCTGAACATCTGATCGTCTGATCGTCTGATCGTCTGGACGTCTGACCGTCTGATCGTCTGAACGTCTGAACGTCTGAACGTCTGAACGTCCGATCGTCCGGACGTCTGATCGTCTGATCGTCTGGACGTCTGACCGTCTGAACGTCTGAACGTCTGATCGTCTGAACGTCTGATCGTCTGATCGTCTGATCGTCTGATCGTCTGATCGTGTGGACGTCCGATCGTCCGATCGTCCGATCGTCCGATCGTCCGATCGTCCGATCGTCCGGACGTCTGATCGTCTGAACGTCTGATCGTCTGATCGTCCGGACGTCTGAACGTCTGGACGTCTGATCGTCTGATCGTCTGAACGTCTGATCGTCTGATCGTCTGGACGTCTGATCGTCTGATCGTCTGGACGTCTGATCGTCTGATCGTCTGATCGTCTGGACGTCTGATCGTCTGAACGTCTGATCGTCTGCGGAGAAGACCGAGTCTGAGAAGAGCGGTCATATTTACATGTTTTGCATGTGTCTCTGTCTCTGTCTGTGTCTGTGTCCAACTCATGAGTCGTCCACAGTGTGTCTTGTCCTTTCTAAATGTTTTCAGGTTGCTGTTGTTGAACCAGCCGTTGCTGTAAATGTGTGTGTGTGTGTGTGTGTGTGTGGCAGACTGATTCACACACAAACATGACAATAACTTATTGGGAACATGGAGAGAGAACGTTAAACCAACGTTTGACCCAAACATGAATCAAACGTTGCTTCTCTAATTAACACGTCGTTTGGTACACGAGCAGAATAAAGAACATGGTCTGAGAGTGATGCTGCTGTTACCGTGGTGAGGCTGCTGATGATGCACTTGAGGCTCTGCAGATTATCCAACACCAACTCTCCAGCGAGCAGCGAGAAATCCTTCAGGCAGCTCCACTCGACTACACACACACACACACACACACACACACACACACACAGATGTGTCAACAGTAACAGTACACGCTTTGTTGTTCATTACAAATCAATAGTTCCTCCTGAGATCAGGAAATTAACCTTCGCTCGGCTCGTGGCCTCGAGGTGTCTTTAATTGTCTCTTTCGATCTCTTTGACTCCGTTAAGTGTGTAAGAAAAAAAACATCTTCTGTTTTGTTATCGACTTCACTTCACATTAAAAACCTTTTAAACTCCACGTTTGCTGAAACTGGATCATATTTTATGGAGGAAATGTTTTCTGGTTTTCCCTCTGATGTCCTCCGGCTGCTCCGCCTCAACTCTCTGTGATTTACAGAGTTTATGATGGACAGTGAAGTAAACTGCTGACAGCTGTAGCTGCTGTTAGCTCATGTTAGCTCAGTCTGTTAGCTGCTGTTAGCTCATGTTAGCTCAGTCTGTTAGCTGCTGTTAGCTCATGTTAGCTCAGTCTGTTAGCTGCTGTTAGCTCATGTTAGCTCAGTCTGTTAGCTGCTGTTAGCTCATGTTAGCTCAGTCTGTTAGCTGCTGTTAGCTCAGTTTGTTAGCTCATGTTAGCTCAGTCTGTTAGCTCATGTTAGCTCATGTTAGCTCAGTCTGTTAGCTGATGTTAGCTCATGTTAGCCCAGTCTGTTAGCTGTTGTTAGCTGCTGTTAGCTGATGTTAGCTCATGTTAGCTCAGTCTGTTAGCTGCTGTTAGCTCATGTTAGCTCATGTTAGCTCAGTCTGTTAGCTGTTGTTAGCTGCTGTTAGCTCAGTCTGGTAGCTGCGCTGCCTGGAGGTTTACAGGCCCAGCAGTCAGCAGCTTTGTACATAAGTAATGTAATCAGAACAAATACTCGAGTACAGCTGAACATATTTACACTCTGAAACGTTTCTTTAAGTTTTAATTCCAACAATTAAACAAAATATGGAAACAGACAAACAGACGTGTCCTCGCTCATGTCAATCAATCTGTTGTTATTTAGAAAACACATTTCTGATGGAGTGTTGTGTTACCATGACGACACTGATTCACACCTCTGTACTTGGTCACCACGGTGGAGTTCAGACACTGCGGCTCCTGGAAGGTGACGGTCAGCGTGGTGCTACTGCTCACGCTCAGACGGACCATAGACGGGGCCTCCGGGGCACCTGAGCAGGGGCACAGAGCGCCGGCAGAGGATTCACTGACATGAAACGTCCTGTTGGTGGCGCTCTCGTCTTCAGCTGCACTGACAGACTGTTTACTCCAAATGAAATCTGTATTTTATGTTCTATATATTATATGTAGGCAGTGAGGAAGCCTTCATGCAGCAGATCAGGTTATTACTTTGAATGACTTTGTCTGAAATAAGAAACCTGAGTGTTTTAGCCTGGAGGAGCGGCTGAATGGAAATCACTGCTGAGAGAAGAATCTCTTTAGTGTCAGAGAGGAAGGCACCACCCGCTCCACCCACATGACGATGTACAGACCTTCATCTTCAAGTGATGAAATGAAAACGCTAAATCTCTGCTCGACCACCTCCTCGTCCTCCTCTCATCCATGAGCAGAGACATGAGACAGCCGACAGAGACTCTGTCTCTTTGAGGTCGCCGTCATGTGACTGAACGTCTGTTCCAGGTTTGTGTTGCAGTGCTGACTTACGTGCGTGCTGGAAGCCGGTCTTCATGCGTTTGTACAGCTTGCTCCTCCACTCCCAGGCTCTCAGCTGTTTGTCCTTGTGGCAGGCCTCCAATGAGAGGCCGTCTCGCTGCGCCTGAGCCGCCAGGTCGGCCGCCCGGAGCTCGGCCTCCACCACCAGAGAGCTCAGGTGGGCCTCCCGACTCTCCACGCTCACAACTACGACACAAAACACAGAGATCCACGTTTGACCATTTACACGACATGACATGATTCAACTTATATATGTGTTTACCTTTCATTTATACATGTTTATACTTCAGGTGTTAGTCGTGTTTCCACAAAAACGACTTGTTGATCACATCTTTCATTCTGTTGGTAACTGTTGTGTAATTACACTGCTGCGGGACTTTGATATTATTTTTGGCTGGTGATGTGTAAAGTAAAGCTCGGACAGACTGTTGTGTGTCTGTGAGCTCTGAGTGAGCTCGTCCATGTCTCATCAGCCTTCAGGCCCGGAGCTCTTACTCGGGCTGGTGGTCTCTTGCTGATGCAGAAGCTGAGTCTGTGGAGGAGTCGAAGCTGCAGGTTCAGCTCTGTCAAGGCCAGCGAACAATCAGCCGCGAGCAGACAAAAGGAGCCACGGCGACGTCCACGAGAACAAATCAAGGACAGAACCATGGACAATGTCTCCGAACACGTAACCATGAAAGGACCAACGAGCTGCTGGACTGAGGACGCAGAGACAACACTCTCCCTGAAGCATGCACAGGAAACCTGCAAACTGTCTGCTGGACTGGACTCTGATTTACAGACTGCTGGATACATCGATTATAGACTGATTATTGGATAGATAGATTATAGATAGACTGATTATTGGATAGATAGATTATAGATAGACTGATTATTGTCACTCAGGACTCTGCAGTCACATGACGGACGGACTTCTGCCGAACACTGCTGCTCACAGCAACAACCCAGACAGAGTACATCATATATACAGTGTGTGTGTGTGTGTGTGTGTGTGTGTGTGTGTGTGTGTGATGCTGTGGATCAGACAGGGCCTGTGTTTGTGTCTGCAGCCCAGTCTGGGTCTCCTCTACCCGGACCTGAATGAGCCCGCTATCCCCCGCCCACACACACACACACACACACACACACACACACACACACACACACACACAGTTTTCCCTCCATCAGTCTCCTGGTTGTCCTCCATAAAGACAGGTGGTTCTTACCTTACTACTAACACCCATCAGCCCCCACTGTGTGTGTGTGTGTGTGTGTGTGTGTGTGTGTGTGTGTGTGTGTGTGTGTGTGTGTGGAACAGTGGTCACTTTACAGCGAGGCCTCCTGTGTGACTCCCCAGCGAGCAGCTTTAACAGGGTTTGTGGTTTAATGGTTTAACTGTTCCAGTGATGCGTGTAACGCCGGGCCAATCACAGCCAAGTGATTTATTGTGCTGCAGCGCGGCGGACTCTGACACAGAGGCGGACTCTGACACAGCGGCGGACTCTGACACAGAGGCGGACTCTGACACAGAGGCGGACTCTGACACAGAGGCGGACTCTGACACAGAGGCGGACTCTGGGCGGCGGGACAATCCATGTAAACAAAACACAGAGTAAACATCGCTGCTGGTTTCCTCCTGAGGCCCGCTGCTCTGTTTATGTCAGAGTGTGTATGCCTGTGTGTACCTGTGTACTGCTGTGTACCTGTGTACTGCTGTGTACTGCTGTGTACTGCTGTGTACCTGTGTACTGCTGTGTACTGCTGTGTACCTGTGTACTGCTGTGTACCTGTGTACTGCTGTGTACTGCTGTGTACTTGTGTGCAGTTACAAGGTACAAATCTCCATTACAACTAAACGTCCTGCTCCGTGTGTGTGTGTGTGTGTGTGTGTGTGTGTGTGTGTGTGTGTTCATTTATGAGGCCCTCCCCTCGGGCCCCCGGGAAGTGGTCGGTCTATATTTAGCCCCTTCAGTCAGACAATGTGGTCCAGTGTGAGGCAGAGCAGCTCGTTAATCTACAGCCGCTTCAATTAGCAGCAGGAAGTGACACCTCTGTTTATAACATGGCTGCTGCTGTTTCCAACGGCAACCACCGGATGGAGAGCGGCGCTCTGACGTGGTGTTGATGCTGACAGATGAGTGTCCTCGTGGACACAATCGGAAACTTTCTTCTTGTCTAATTAGTCTTTATACACACTAATGAGACAATCGTCACTGACGGATGATCGCCACGAGGCGGCGCTGAAGGAACTTAAAGACAACGACGGATCCTGTACTGCAGTGAAAGTACAAATACTTTAACGTGTGTAACAGCTAAATATTCTGTTTGTCTGCGTCGTCTTCGAGGAACGGGCCAATCAACTGCCAGACTTGAAGTCTCAGGGCTGACTATACCAGCGTCACCATGGCAACCAGTGTCAACAGTAACGAGACCATCGCTCTGATCCGTTCACCCGTAAATTAAGTTTCCGGCGCTGTGAGACTGAAAGGTCGGACCGGCCAGAGCCAATCAGACGTGACGGCTGTCTGAAGATACCTAACCACCATGAACCGGTTCACCTGTGGAAGCCTCACACAGGTGTTTGTCACTCAGTCAGTACTCAGTCAGTACTCAGTCAGTACTCTGTTCAGTACTCAGTCAGTACTCTGTCAGTACTCTGTTCAGTACTCAGTCAGTACTCAGTCAGTACTCTGTCAGTACTCTGTTCAGTACTCAGTCAGTACTCAGTCAGTACTCTGTTCAGTACTCAGTCAGTACTCAGTCAGTACTCTGTTCAGTACTCAGTCAGTACTCAGTCAGTACTCTGTTCAGTACTCAGTCAGTACTCAGTCAGTACTCTGTTCAGTACTCAGTCAGTACTCAGTCAGTACTCAGTCAGTACTCTGTTCAGTACTCAGTCAGTACTCAGTCAGTACTCAGTCAGTACTCTGTTCAGTACTCAGTCAGTACTCAGTCAGTACTCAGTCAGTACTCAGTCAGTACTCGTTCAGTACTCTGTTCAGTACTCAGTCAGTACTCGGTCAGTACTCAGTCAGTACTCAGTCAGTACTCGGTCAGTACTCAGTCAGTACTCAGTCAGTACTCGGTCAGTACTCAGTCAGTACTCAGTCAGTACTCTGTTCAGTACTCAGTCAGTACTCAGTCAGTACTCTGTCAGTACTCAGTCAGTACTCAGTCAGTACTCGGTCAGTACTCAGTCAGTACTCAGTCAGTACTCTGTTCAGTACTCGGTCAGTACTCAGTCAGTACTCAGTCAGTACTCTGTTCAGTACTCGGTCAGTACTCAGTCAGTACTCAGTCAGTACTCTGTTCAGTACTCAGTCAGTACTCAGTCAGTACTCAGTCAGTACTCTGTTCAGTACTCAGTCAGTACTCAGTCAGTACTCAGTCAGTACTCTGTTCAGTACTCAGTCAGTACTCTGTCAGTACTCAGTCAGTACTCAGTCAGTACTCGGTCAGTACTCAGTCAGTACTCAGTCAGTACTCGGTCAGTACTCACAGTGTGGACTCTCCTTGCCGCCGGCCTTCAGCAGCAGCTTGGCGATGGGCGTGTTGTTGGTCATGATGGCGATGTCGAGCGGCGTCAGGCCCTGACTGTTGGGCGTGTTCAGGTCCAGCTCCTCGGCCGAGAACTGGTAGAGAAGAATCTGCACCGTGTCCAGGTCCTGCTGCTCCACCGCCTCGAAGATACAGTCGCTGCCCTGCATGGTCTGGAGGAGAAAACAAGCGCTCACAGGACGGGCATGACGTCACATGATGCCACGGGACACAAACACCTCTGCGAGCTGACGTTACCATGGTTACATGATGTAACTGCATGAAAACACGGGATGATGTTTTTACAGTTCATGTTGAGCTGATGGACTGAACAGAACTTCATGTTCATGCAGAACCAGACTCAGAACCTAAACGACGTTAACAGCTGATAACAGAACTCGTTTCATTCCACTCGTCTCTTCATGATTTCACCTGTGGCGGCTGAAATGATGTTTGATAGTTCTGTCATTCAGATTCAAAGACGTGGTGAGCATGACGTGAAGATTCATGTCAGCGTGTTCGTCCTTCATCGTCTCTTTGAGCTGCTTCTTCTCAGCTGCAGCTCTGACGTGAACATGTTACAGATGTTTGCAGAACATGACGAGCAGCAGGTTGTTTAGCTCCGTGCATGTTCAGGCTGCACACAGGCCGACGATGAAGACGAGCTGCAGCTCTGACATTAAAATAACGCTGGTCAGGGACAGCGCAGGGAGCTTCAGTTCACTTCAGACTGGTGATGTGTTTATTTTGGAACGTTCTGTCAACGTTACAGGAACATTAGGTAACATGAAGATTCTGTTTTATAATTTTGACCCGTCCGGCCTTCCGTACGCTCAGATCCATCATACTCTTTTGTTTTTCCTCCTCAGTCTCGTCTTTCATGTCTTTAAATGTCAACACACACACACACACACACACACACACACACACACACACACACACACACTCACACACACACACACACAGACATACACACACTCACACACACACACAGACATACACACACTCACACACATACACACACTCACACACACACACTCACACACACACACACTCACACACACACACTCACACACACACACACACATACACACACGCTCTATGACCCGTCACACATGATGAATCTCAGCGACCAAATGTTTCTCAGTGATGATGAAAAGTGAGAAACACTCTTCATCCTCGAGGAGGAAACTTGTGATGTCTGTCTGTGTGTGTGTGTGATCCCACACACACACACAGACACACACACAAACACACACACACACACACACACACACACACACACACACACATCACACAGACACACACACACACACACATCACACACAGTCTGTTTCATGATGTAACCTTGAAAATCTGCAGATCGAATCAGAGATGTGACAGATGAAGGAGCGCCGGCTCTGAAGTCATCACCGTTAACAGAATTACAGAAACTTAACGAGATGTTCATCGATCGCTGCGCCTGAGGCCGAGCGGCCTCGCAGGGTTTCCCCGCAACGCCTAACGGTGAATCACGAGGTGGTGGCGGACACACCGCTCACATCCTGCAGACACGGTAAAGACTTCAACCTGAAGCAGCTGCAGCAGCTGAGATCTTCTGAACGTTATCCGCAGACATTCAATAAAAATCTACGTTTATCTTTGTTAAAAAGATTTTCAAGGAATTCAAGGACTTGACTTTTACAACAAACCAAAGACGTGTGACGTGTGTCTTATAAGACTCAAAGTCTGTCCCGTCCTGCAGACTCACCGAGGCTTTGCGGAGGCGGTCCGTCTTGCCGAAGAAGTAGGTGTCCTCGAAGGAGGAGGTGCTTCCCCGGAGCTTCTCCGACAGGTTCCTGTAGAGGCGCTTGGCGGCGCTCGGCGAGGCCGGCCCACCAGGACACTTCCTGGTCTGAGACAACTGCAGGTTCTGCATCTGCTGGGTCATGACGAGTGGGAGGTGTCTGCTGGGACGGACGGAGACACAGGTGGATGTTAGAGGACTGACACACATTATGCTTCATATCTAAACCGCACACAGTGAAGTGTGACGTGACAGCTTCCTGTGAAAGGCTGGAAAACGTTTGTAACCAGCAGAGGTCGAGACAGGAAGACACAGAAATGATTTTCAAAGTAAAACACCTTGTTTGAACCTCTGACTGTATGATTGAATTTAACTCTGCAGCCGAAACTGGAAAACTGACCAAATCTGAGCAAGGAACAAAGGAAACGCTCCTGAAATGTTTCTGAAACGTTTCTGAAATGCTCCTGATGAACACTCTCTCCTTTTCTCTTCTTAGCTTCCTCCGTCAGCATCCTCTTCACTCTCTTCTCCTCTGCCATCATGTCCATAGAAGCTGCTGGGCCTGGAAACTTCTTCTTCTTCTTCTTCTTCTTCTTCTTCTTCTTCTTCTCAGCTCACAGTCTGGCTAACAAACTGAGCTCACAGCAGCTACAGTTGGCAGCAGTGTACTTCACTGTCCATCATGAACTCTGAGAGCAGATGTCTGAACAACACATTCTCCTGATTACAGGTCAGATTTAAACTCTCTCACTGATCATGTGACCTGCTCACGTGATGAAACGTGTTTACCGACCTCGTTTACTGACACTGGATGCAGACTCGTTAAAGACGTGTCATTACCACGCAGAGCAGGGCGAACGAGCCAATCAGCAGCAGCGTGTTGACTCCTGCTGGGTCGAGGACTGAACAATCAGGCAGAGCAGCAATTTTCATCTGACGCCTGCGAGATGTGCAGCTTCCTGCAGCCTCCTGCAGCCTCCTGCAGCTTCCTGCAGCCTCCTGCAGCCTCCTGCAGCTTCCCGCAGCCTCCCGCAGCCTCCTGCAGCTTCCTGCAGCTTCCTGCAGCTTCCTGCAGCTTCCTGCAGCCTCCCGCAGCCTCCTGCAGCCTCCTGCAGCCAACGCCACGGTCACATCATAAGGATTTCACATGAAGTGCACAATGATACACTGATCTCAGATGTGCTGCTCATCATCAAACCAGCAGAACCGGACCTGAGGTTCTGTCCATCCATGCTCTGGTTCTGATTCTGTTGGTGCTCCCTCAGGACACCTGAAGTGAGATCTGTTTGGGTCTATGCAAAGACGATACCCGGTGTTACAGGGTTAGTTTGGCTCGTTCTCCCGGTTGCTTGGTTGAGGTTCTGATCCAGAGTCAGCGTGGTACAGCAGACAGCAGCAGGGATGGAAAGTTTCCGGTAAATTTCCAGACAATTTTTTGGAAATTTTCAATAGGACGTTAAGCTGGGGAATTTTAGAAATATTCCAAATCAGAAACTCCAAATGTGATGTTTCATATCCAAGCAGAACTTTATCAAATGTGTCTTTAACAGTCTCTGTGTGCTCTGGGCTCTAAAGTGTGGTCCAGGTGCAGAACTCACCTGTGCAGGTAGGGGGCGTGGCCTCAGTAGTCCTGTAGTAAGCAGTGTGCTATAGATATGTAAGTGTGCCTGCATGAAATCTGTTTTAGTCAAGACCAACCTTCAATTTTGTTAATTCCCATGGAAAGTTTCCAACTTTAAAAATTCCCAGAATTTTGCAACCCCAGATTCAAACATCTGCACATTCACTGATGAAGAACGAGAACAACGAACAAAAGGTTCAGAAGTTTAGAAGTTTACTCCTAACGATGAAAAGTGATTCACAGACTCAACACAAACATCCGGTAATTAATGAATCAACGTTAATCAGATTAATTAAACGATCATTCACTGAATGTGGACCTGAAGACTCCTCGACCTGTGTAGAACCTGAACGTGACTCTGACCCAACAGAACCGACTTCACCCTCAGTCAAAAATCTATGAAACGTTTGAAAAATGCAGATTTGATGATCAGAGTCACATCCATGTTCATCTGACCATGAAGTGACATCATCAGTGTTTATGATTTTAGACCAATCAGCAGCCTCCGTGCCACAACCTGCAGTTCCTCAAACGTCCACTTGAGGCTCCAGAAGTCCCCATGTTCAAATGTTACCATCGTTCACGCTCACCACACCGCAGTGTTTGTATTACACCGGCAGGTAACCATAGCAACAGCACTGGTTCTGTTGGCCGCCGGTCAAAGTATACAAGTACAGTGACATTACTTTAAACACTACAATACCCATGAGCCCCAGCTGCTGTTGCTATGGTGAAGAAACCAGTCAGTCGATTCAAACACAGTGTGTGTGTGTGTGTGTGTGTGTGTGTGTGTGTGTGTGTCCTCACCTGTCCAGGCTCACTGCTGATCGGGGGATTCCCGTGTAAAACAGAGGCTTCAGGATCAGACCATCTCCCACCGGCCTCTGGTTCAACCTCTGGGCCAACCGAGAGATCTTACTGTCCGACCTGACACACACACACACACACACACACACACACACACACACACACACACACACACAGAAGAAGAAGGATCAATAAGCACCTGAGGACTATGAATCCACAGAGCAGCAGAAGTCGTTGCCAGGTGATCGGATCAGGCAGAAGACGTTCACAAAGTTCTGACACTGTCCCTCGATGTTCCAACGCTCTCTGTGAAATAATCAGAACCTCAGCTGGAGGCTCGGCCGTGTCGGCACACTTCAGAACCCGACAAACATTTCACTGCAGCAGACACAGCTCCCAGCGGAGGTCCAGCTCAAATCGGATCCCAGGGCACCAGAACCCAAATGAGGAGAACCACTCTGCTTCAAAGACGAGAGACGCCTGTCGGATCAGAACCGGGACGCAAAACTTCAAGTCAGAGCTCTCAAAGTGAAATACTCACTAAAGCTGGAGGAGAACGAGGAGCCTGCTCAGCAGCAGATCTATCCCAGCCTCCGAGCCTCATGTGCTGGCTTCAGTCTGATGCCTGCTGGCTGCCTCTGGAGCTCTGGAGCATCTCTGAGGGGAGCAGAGACTCCGGCAGCCCCCAGATGTGATGCTCTGTCCCTGGGTACGTGTGTGTGTGAGAGAGGCTCTCTATCTGCTCCCTACTGTGGAGCTCAGGCTCCGACTGACTGTACCGAACACCTGTTCACCGGCGGACGCATCGCGACACATCGACACACACACACACACACACACACACACACACAGCATGGAGGAAGAGAGTGAATGAGAGAGGGAGAGAGAGAGAGAGAGAGAGAGAGATGTGAGGCTGGATGTGTGCATCACATGTGGGGGGTAGTTTGTGTGCACAGTGTTATGAACAGCACACACACACACACACACACACACACACACACACACACACACAGCGCTGTGTAAAAGCGGATGGAGGAGGGGCAGGCTTTGAAAAGGACGGAGAACAAAAAAAAAAAGGGAGAGCGACGAGGTGAGAGACGGAGAGATGAATCTACAGAGACGCTGCAGCGTCCAAGAAAATAATGAAAATAAAATAAAAAAATAAAAACAGGTGATAAAATCTAATAAAATTCATCTGCAGCAGTTTGAGCTGAATAATTCTCCCTGAAGACGACGACGGGCAGAAGACTGGAAACATTCAAACTGCCTCATTATTTAGTCTTTATCATTCTACAAACCAACATCACATGAATCATGTCAGTGTCAGAGTAACGTCAGCCAATCATCAACCAGCAGCAGCTAACAGACTGAGCTAACATGAGCTAACAGCAGCTAACAGGCTGAGCTAACATGAGCTAACAGCAGCTACAGCTGTCAGCAGTTTACTTCACTGTCCATCATAAACTCTGTAAATCACAGAGAGTTGAGGCGGAGCAGCCGGAGGACATCAGAGGGAAAACCAGAAAACATTTCCTCCATAAAATATGATCCAGTTTCACCAGAATCAGTGAAATAGTTGCTGCTGTGTGACTTAGTGCCGTAAAGCGTTACGTACTTCTCCCGACCCGGAGCCCAAAGTTACATAGTGTGAGAACAGACGTACGAATGACAGATCATCGAAACATTGTCAGCAGTCAAAGTGTGTGTTGGTGTCGTGTCAGGCTGTTCTCTCACCTTTCAGGTTTCTCTAGTGTTTTGGATTGTCGTGATTCGCCTGCTAACGTCAAGGAGACTGTCAGACTTATAGTTTTGGCGGGAGACGCACTGATGCTCCAGGATCACCCACCGACAGCCCCATCTACTCCCATGTAAACTGGAGAGGAGAAATTTCCCAAAGGAGCACGGGGCACCTGTTCTTTCTCTCTCTCCCCAGGTCACATTTTTTAACTTCACACACTGAAATTCAGCATTCACATGGTCGACAAGATGAGGATGCTCACGGTCATTTGGGCTTTTTGATACCACCTACCGTTTGGCATTAGTGTCCACTAGTTGGAGGGGCTTCATTTAGAGATTTTCTGTGTCTCTCAGCAGTCACTCACACACAGACAGAGCACAGCTGCAGTTCATTGCTCTGACCTGCAGCTGACTTGAAGTCTCTGTGCTGCTGCAGTGTCAGTAATAATGTCTGTCAGACACACTCTACATTTATTTACACAGTTTACAGTTCTACTTAATATCTTTATTATTTCGATCAGTAATAACATTTTTGTCCTTGCAGATTTATCCAGAGGGAAACTAACTAAAAACTAACTAAACTGTATCTGAGCTGATTTTAAGTTATTGACGTGTTTGACGTCCATGACGATGAAATAAGGACTTATCAGTATGAATGATGTTCTGGTGTTAGACATGTTGAAGCTCAGTTTTCAGACTGCTCTGAATGCAACACTTCTTTAATTGGTCACCTGCTTTGGCTTGACTGAGCCCACAGGAAGTGAGTTAAATGCTGTGAATGTCCTCAGAGCTTCATGCTACGACCTCAGTGTTCCTGGATGGGAGCTAAACATCCTGTATAGACTGATGAACAGTAAATGTCTACGCTAACGTAGACGATCAAGCCGTCATGCTGTCGAGCACAGCGCCGGACCGTGAAGGCCAATCAGAAGAAAGCAGGCCTTCAGGGAGGAGGGGCTTTAACGGTGAAGTGAGGGGGCTGCATGAAGGAGCAGCAGATAAATCAGCACGTCTCCTTTAAATATTCTGCACCTCTGATCGAATTACTACGACGACAGCAGCTCCAGTCTGAAGAGCTGCAGCACAAAGAAGACGAAGAAGAAGAGTGGGAGGACTGACAGAGAGATCCTCTCATGAGTCTGACTCACAAAACTTCCAGTCACGACTGAATCTACTCAGGGCTGAACTTACTGTTCCAGCTGTGTGTGTGTGTGTGTGTGTGTGTGTGTGTGTGTGTGTGTGTGTGTGTGCCGTACAGGCTGATTCAGGTTTCCACGGCGTCCTCACACAGCCTCGACCGTGCTCGTCCTGAAAACACCTCGTACAGGAGCGAGGCCCCTCAAACCATGACACAAAACACACTCTGTTACCTGTGTGTGTGTGTGTGTGTGTGTGTGTGTGTGTGTGAGGATGGAGAAGATGGATGCCATCAGGCGGCACTCCAACAGGTGCACAGGTGGGCGGAGAGGAACAAAGAGGTGGGAGGTTCATTCAA
>NW_020860930.1:593269-617082 GCF_000972845.2 Larimichthys crocea | reverse complement strand
CCAGAAGCAACGATCAACAGGGAGGAGCGATCGGCGACAATATCTTGGTAGGGTTGGTTAGGAGGTGAAAATTATAAACCTTCAGCTCTTTTCTCTGGTGAGTCTCATCACGGTGCCCGTGGTGTTAACATGTTCACACAGTGGCGTCCACTGAATACCTGACATATATATTCTATATGCGAATCATCACTTTCATTGGGACTGGACTCGTCCTGGTGTGGCTTCGTGTGCACTTCGTGTGCCAATAGAAATAGCTCTGCTTATGGCAGGGAACAAATGCATCAGGAAGGTCGTGCCTTTCATGGCAGGACACATGAAGACTGAGAGAAATGCAATGTGTTAACAAAAATGATTGACCTCGTCCCAACTAAACATTCTTCTTTATCGAAGAAGGCAGGATGTAAAAGTTGATTTTATGAGTCTATGACTGAACATGGAATACGCACCTTGTAACCACTATTCTCACTATGCTGGCTTCGCTGCGTGACAAGCACTGGAGTCACAACAATGACTTTCCCAGTCTGAGTCTGTTCAGAAAGGCATGCAGTGTCTTCAAGGGACGTCAGCTCGTATACCCATGTTTTTACTAATCTTGGTCTAATTAAAGAGGGGCAGCGTTCACATGACATGTGGGAAGCAGAGCCTGGCTGGAGGTCTGACAGGAGGAGTCGGTTGGATCGTGGGGCTGTGTTGCGGCATGTCATGCTTCCTCCTCTTTCCTCTCTCTCTGCGTTTCCGTCCTGCTCTGGTTTCCGGTCTCTCTCTCTGTTCCTGTTTCCTGTCTCTCTCTCTGGTTTCCTGCCTCTGTTTCTCTCTCTCGGTTTCCGTCTTGTCTTCTGGGTTTCCTGTTGTCTCTGGTTTCCTGCCTCTCTCTCTGGTTCCTGTCCTCTCTCTCTTGGTTTCGGTCTCGTTCTTCCTCTGGTCCTGGTCCTATCTCGTTTCCTGCCTTCTCTGGTTCCTTCCTGTCTCCTCTCTGGTTCTCTCTCTGTTCCCTGTCTCTCTGGTTTTCCCATGCCTTCGTCGTCCTCTCTCTGTCGTTTCCTGTCCTCTCTCCTCTGGCGTCTCCTGGTTTCTGTCTCTCTCGGTTTCCTGTCCTCTCGCCGTTTTCTGTCTCTCTCTCTGTTGTCTCTCTGTTCTGTTCTCTTCTCTCTCTCTGGTTTCCTTTTCTCTGTCCTTCATTCCGCTCTGGTTTCCTGTCTGTCTCTCGTTGGTTTTCCTGGTTCGTCCTCTCTCTGGTTTTCCGTGTCTGCTCTCTCTGGTTTCCTGTCTCCTCTCTCTGGTTTCCTGACCGTCTGTCAGCGTATCCATATGGCCGCTGTGGTGTGACGCAGCAACTGAGCCGCATCGAAGCTGCAGCAGCTCTAAATCTCACGCTGCCACACCAACACACACAACACACACACACCACACAACACACACACACCACCACACACACACACACACACCAGCAGCCCGGTCGATGCATGGCTGGTCAGCCGGGGGTTGCAGTGCGCTCTGGGAAAACGTAAAGAAATGTTTTCGAGCCGAACAGCCGCCTTGCGACGGAGCCCGAGCGGCACGGCCTGCGACTCTGATCTCATCGCGCACACGGCCCGTCGCGACGGGCACGACGCAAACGGCGATACAACGAGTGTGACTACGTTGACTGGTGTGTGTGTGGTGCGTGTGTTGTTGTGTGTGTGTGTGTTGGTGTTGTGTGGTGTGTGTGTGTGTGGTGTGTGTTGTGTGTGTGTGTGTGTCAAAATACCACCACCCCCGGACGAGTCAATTATACTAGTGCCTGCAGAGAGAGATATTTGCTGATGGCAGGCCCAGCCTATCGCTTGGAAGCAGACCCACACTGTCTTGTTCTGGGGGGTCCGCGCCCGGAACGTCGAGCGCCTCGAGAGGTGACGGAGGTCTGGACCTGTGGTCCCTTCCACTTGTGGTTTGTGTGCTGAGAACCCCTGTTCCTGAGGACCACACACACACGATTTGACACAGTGACTGTCTAAAACCCTGGACGTTGAGTCTCTGGTTGGCCGTCCCCGCAGGGACTGTCTAAAACCGGACGAGTCTGCGTGACGTCCCCGCAGGACTGTCTAAAAACCTGGACGTATCGTCTACGTGACGTCCCCGCCCGACTGCTTCTAAAAACTGGATCGTTGAGGTAGTCTACGTGACGTCCCCGCAGACGTCTAAAACCCCTGACGTCGTCTACGTGACGTCCTGCAGGGATCTGTCTCTAACACCCTGGGACTGGTGCGTTTAGTCTCTTGAGTAGGTTAGAGAGAGAGAGACAGAGAGAGAGAGAGAGACAGAGAGACAGAGAGAGACAGACAGAGAGAGAGACAGAGAGAGACAGACAGAGAGAGAGACAGAGAGAGAGAGACAGAGAGACAGAGAGAGACAGACAGAGAGAGAGACAGAGAGAGAGAGACAGAGAGAGACAGACAGAGAGACAGACAGAGAGAGAGACGGCCATCTTTCGTCTTTTCTTCCTCCTGCCGCGGGATGATGGCTAATAACCGTCACGTTGGTCAAACATCATAAATGTGTTCATAAAAACCTCCTCACCTCTGCTCCCTCACCTGGTTCGATAAATGTTAATAAAGTGACTTGGCGACGTTTAGTCCACGTTCGATAAGTCAGAATGTTTTCTGGATTCATCGACTCCGGCTCAGATTTCCATGAAATATGCGGAGCGTCTCTCGGGAATGAATCCTACTGATTCTCCCGACCTCTGACCTCCCCTCAGGCCTGCTGGCCGATGAGTGCATCGACTGGACAGAGATTAGCAGAGTTCATATTATTTTAATTGTTCCTGCCAACAGGTTCCTGTTGTGGAGTGATTCAGCCTCTAGTGGGCGCTAGGCGAGCTTCACCTGTCCTCCAGTATCTGGACGGTCATCTATGTCCGAGCCTCACTGATTACTGCACAAAGGACAACAGACAACAGAACCGGACCGAACATGCTGAAGTTCAGATTGCTCCTGTGAAGGAGCTTCAGTATCTGTGGTTCTGTGAATGAGTTCCTCTCCTCACTCAGAGCGAGGCGACTGCAGCTTATGAAACAGAATCTCCTCAAGGAAGTTTGTGGGGAAACGTGTGGGCAGCGAGAAACTCTCCACACGAGCTGGTTTGCATATTTACATTGGAAACGAGGCGAATTATCTCCGCCCGCCGGGGCTTCACTCCGTTTAAGAAAAAGAAAAAACTGATTCGGTGACTCATGAAGAAAGATGCTCCATGCTATAGAGAGCCTGAACATTCACCATGTCTACTGAAAACAAGGCTTCAAACTCAGCGTCTCCACCTCGGTGTCACGCTCAACAAGTTCAAAATGCCTCGTCTTCAGGAGCTCATGGTGGATGTTTGAGGGGAGCCTGATGGAGTCATGGAGCGTGAGAGAGGAGGCGGGGGAGGTGGTTTCACAGCTGGAGACACTGGAGACGGAGAGATTATTAAAAGGCCACGAGGGAAGCAATAACCTTTATTGACCTTTATTAACCTTTATTCAGCTCTATCACCCTTCATAAGTGTGTAGCAGCACTCCAGCTTGCTCTGCACCCCCCCGATGGAAACGTCTCCTAATGACAACACATCAAAATGAAAAATCCTCAACTAAAGAGCTGCTTTCTTCTCCCCAGGCTCGCAAACAAGGCTCTAAATGTCCTGAATTTGTGTGTTAATGCCATTGAACAACTGCCCCCCGCAAATATATGAGAGTTATTTTGTGCTATGAGGCAGCAAATATCTTAGTTATGGCCTTTTTAAAAGATGGAGCAGGGAGGTTTTGGAAGGATGAAGGGAGGATGGAGGCGAATCCAAGGAGCTCCTTTAATCATCATCACGGCCAACTGACAGTCCCGGTCGGCCCTGCACAGACTCGACCAGACAGCCGAACCAAAAGAAAAGAAAAAAAGAAGCCCCATCTGCTCCTCGTATCCCTTAACAATGAGGCTGTAATCTGAATAAATGGGCCCCCTGCTCGGCTCACACTTATAATGGCTTCGCTCATCACACAGAGCCAGGAGAGGAATGAAGATGAAGATGAAGAGGGAGGAACGAGGACACGGAGGGTTAGAAGAGGATTTATGACTTTAGCTCAAACTTCTTTGTGTTTGTGGTTTTGTTTCGTCGACTTTCAACGTTGGAACCTCCTCGGCGAGGAAATGCACGTCACGTTCATGAAAAATAAAGAACGGATGGATGAGAGAATATAGGATGACAGAAATTAGAGAGGATTAGTGTCGACAGGGAAACAAGAGCTTCTGGATCAATAATGTTGTGTGATTAAGTCCCAAGTAGATGTTTGTCTTTTGTTATGTGCGGTTGAACAAACCGAATTCGCCCTCCGGGACAATTAAGTTTGAATGGAAAACCGATAGAAGAAGCTGGATGGTGATGAGAAGTCTGTACTGTCATGTTGCGCCGCCATGATAGAAAACAGGAGCATCGTGGTCTGGAAAAAGTCGACGGGCGAGCGCGAGGAGTCCCTCAGAGTTACATTCAGCTTTAAAAACACAGCGACTGCAGTGAAAACATCAATTTTCTCCTAAATCGTCTGCTGGAAAAATCCAGCTCTGCAGGACTCATGGAGAGGCAGGCGCTGAATCATTATACATGGCCGTGTTTAAAGAGTTGTTCACAGGTTTTGAGAGGTGCTGAGTCACATCGCCAAAAAAAAAAAAAAAAAGCAGAACCTCCCGCAGGTCGCTGATTGATTCGGCTTCCAGCTGCTGGCCTGAATTGATTCACAGCGACTGCTCAAGACTCAAATCATGTTGGAAAGATGGAGATCTATCTGCAGCCACCGACTGTTCACAAAGACATTCATGAGCAGCTCCTGTTCACTGTTATTCTGTCCCTGATTTTACTCCAGGTGACTGGCAGAGAATCTTTTATATGAACAGACAAATCTGACAAATGCAACTGTTGGAAATCAGTTTGGACAAAATATGAACATCTGTTTAATGTTTCATGTGTTCTTTTAGGGACTGATGGGGACGACAGCTCATTGGCAACGTGGCAATGTTTGCATGTTTTTGTCAGTGACATTATGGAAAGAATCCCAACAGATATAGAAGCCATGCAGGTCATCATTCAACATCAACAGCAGCATCATGGCCCTTAACTCTGAGGTGGGTCAGGTTTTTGTCTGGTGGTTCTGAGAGCGATATACAACTCCATCCATCCATCCATCCATCCATCCATCCATCCATCCATCCATCCATCCATCCATCCATCATCAGAGTCATGGTGGGTCTGGAGCCTGTCCCAGTCTCTGTAGGATCCTTTCTATAATGTCATAAACAGTCTGAGCCTGTCGGTGGCAAAAACAAGCACTTTTATTGGATGTACACTAATGGTGCACAAAGGCAACGAGGATTATGCATTCTCACTCAATACTGGTTCAAATCTCAAAGGCTGAATCTCTTTTGTTTCCCTAATTGTCCTTCAGAGTTGGAAAACTGATTGAAAAATAAAGAAGTTAACTTGGTGGCAAAGTGTTTTTAAGTGTGTTAATCAAGTATTTTAGTTATTTCGAGTTGTTAGATGAAATTCAGATGCAAAATTCTGAAGAAGAAAAAATACAAAACAGACGAACACAAGAGTCTCAAATCAACAGAACTGACTTTTAATCTCAAAATAAGAGCGTTGTCTTGCTGTAGAGCACAGGGTGTGAATGCATTCAGCTCGGCTCCACGCGGACCCCGATGCTGCTTCCACTAATTGGTTAGCGGTGCGTTGGGATCACGCAGCACAACGTGAGAACATTCAGTGTTTCCACTGAAAAACACAATCCTCCACAGACTAATCCCAATCACCTCGGAAGCGAGCACTTCAACTGTGTTCAACAATTAAATAAAAACAAAGAGATGCTCATTAAAGCGCTGCCGACGCGTGTTAAACCGTCGTTATGAAACATTTATCTGGAGCTGACTGATGCAGAATGTCCTGACACATCGTGGCTCTGCAGGTCCGTCAGTCAAATGTCCCTGAACTGTTTCTGATTGACCCGGACGAGCCGGGGTCATCGGAGGGACAAAGACAGAGCAAAAGATAATTAGACTGAACGAATCGCTTCATCTTCATGCCATTATTCTGGTCTTGTCCGTCACACGAGCTGCAGCAGCGTTTAATCTGAACTGATTTTGAACTCACTGACCATGGACAACAGAAGACATGTTTCTTCTGAGATCTGAGGCTGATGTCAAATATTATGAAACATTATGAGCTGTGCTAACTTTTCATTTCTTCACCAACGTGATTGCTTTGATTGACTTTGGTGACGGATGTAGAGAGAAATCCTTCAATATCTTCACAGTCCTGAGCATAGATCGAGACAATCACCAACTGGACTGAACCCTCCACCCTGAGAAGAGATCAACATAGGAACAAAAACAATCTAACTAACGAACTAACGAACTAATATCGGAAAACAATCTGTGGATGTCAGTGGCAAAAACAAGAACTTTTATTGCATGTACACTGACGGTGTGTATTTGCAGTTCATGGCAGTCTGACCCTGTTTCTATGTTCATCTGTGTCTTCTTCATGTGAAGCTTCATTTCCTGTATGAAGGGTTACTCTAAAGGTCATGGAAACATATTTACTCACTAAGAACACACTGTTCTCTGCAGGGGATTTGACTTCAGACACATTCTGTTCATCAGATTCAGTGAATCTGATGAACAGCTGGTTCAATATTTGGTCAAAGTTAATGAAAGCTGAGTTTGTACTCAATGTGCCAGTGAAATACTTTTATGATACTGGGAATTCATTCACGGCGCTCAGAGCAGTGAAACTGACACAATGTCCCATCCCATTGTATCATCCACAGAAAATCCTGTCAATGGACCATTTAGATAGATAGATAGATAGATAGATAGATAGATAGATAGATAGATAGACAGTGTGTTAAATTCTTTAAAGATCCTCAGTGCATCGACAGAGCTCAAACAGAGTTCATTTCACCTGCAGACGGTTCAGTTGGGGATGAAAATCACTTTCTTCCAGACAATTAACCACCAAGTTAATAACAAGCGAGAGAACACGCCACGATTAACTGACGGCTTTGAGTTATTTCACTTTAAAATGTCTTTGTGTGACTTTTGGCTTCAAATCAACAGATTTCATCGCAGCTTTTCCTTCCTCTCCATCCTGTTATTACATTTGCACGGATATAATGTTATCATTTTCACCTCCTGCAGTCACAACTGAACCGTCCCTTTATTCACCCCAACTGTGTTCATCAGCACTCTAAAAAAAATGGGCGTTTAAAACACACCGAGTAGCTGTCTGTGTTTATGACTCCAATAATTAATTTCCACCCGGACATCCTGCCGCTTCAATAGAGTCTGACAGAGGAAAACATTTCAACAACGCTGATTGATTCTTTTATTCTTCTCCTTTAAATTAATTCTGTACCTGCAACAATCAGTCAGTAACTGGCCTGGAAACAGCAACAATGAAAATAACAGCAATGACACAATGATGAAAACATCCTCGGCGACGTTCAGCTCTTATTTTAGTGCAGTGCGTGGCTGTAAACCTGAAGGTTTGGTGCATCACTGATGGCAGCTTGATGACGTAGAAGAGGTTTAGATGTTCTCCACAGAGGAACAGCACATCTGTTTTATGGCGTTCTTCAAGGTCAGGGTGACTTCATTTGGTATTTCAGAGGCATTTGGGGTTTGAACCCCAGAACTTCTTGCACCATCATGCTGCACCACCATGCTGCATACTTCATAATGTACTTCATTTGTACTTTAAACTTAAATATACACATAAACAAAACATTTACAGATTTATGACTAGTAAAACTTGACACACAGTTCTGAGCAGTACTTCAAAATAATCTTTCAGATCATGGCTCCTGCTGTGTGGTTTATACTGAAGACCTGCTGCCTCCTCCTAAACCTCCCCTGGCAGTATAATAAAAGACAAAAACTGGTCTAGTGTAGTGGGAGAGGTTAAAAACCAAAACTGTTCTTGTTCTTTAGTTTGAATGTTCAGAAATGTCACCTGAGGTCGGATCCAACAGTTCCTCTCTCTGAAACGGGTCCCATGGTGGACCAGAGAAGAGCTCTAATGTTGCCCGGCTTAAAAATACCTTTTTGGAAAAACTAAATGAAAAATACAAAAACCATGGCAACAAAACTACGACTCAGGGTCGACACATGCTCGAACAAAGCCGGTGCATAATCTGTGACCACAGCAGACTCTCTCCTGGAAGACATTCATGTGTCTTTAAAAAGGTTTGTGTGCTGTTGAATGTGTCCTAATAATGCCGCATTAACAAGCAAAGGACCAATGTTCCCATCCATCCTTGAGGTGAGAGGTGAGCAGGCTGGAAAGGAGGCGCGAACAAAAAAAAACTCAACATCTGCCACCAAAGAAATCATTTGTTTTATTGTCCAAGACTTCCAAATATATAAAGTGTGCAGATGCGTTTACAACTGAGTATTTATGGACCTGTTCACAGCCGGAGGACAAAGAAAAGTTCTCCTCTGCAGCTTCACTGTTGTCCTTTGGTCTTAATGTTCACTGAGCCACTGGTTCGTTATTAAAGGATTCAGATCCTGGCCTGCAGCTACTGATGCACTTACTCTAAATCACTCTGGATAAGAGTGTCTGAGAGGCTAAATGCCTGCATCTGTCTATATCCTTATATTGTAATTGCCACCATCCTGTATCGATTACACTCAAAAATCCATTGGGCCTAATGTGATTTCATTAAGATACAGTCCAAGTAAGCTATTCCAAACAAATACACAAGACAAGAAAGTCGATCTCTGAAGTTTTGCTGCAACATCCGGTCATGGAAACCAGAAAACATTGAAAATCATTTAGACAGCCTGCAGCTATTTCGAATGCGTTTTCAATTAATTGTCTGCATTCACAACAACAGAGAGCTAAAACTCAAAGTGTTGGACACATTTCTGTAAAAACGTGAAGATTGAGTCAAGAATGAAGACACAGTCAAATCTCCTTGTTGCTTATTTAGTCATAAATACTTAATGTTACAGTAAAATACTTTTATGATACTGGAATTGATTTGTGGTGTTCAGAGCAGTGAAACAGCTGGATTCAGACACAATGTCCCATTTCATTGTATCATCCACAGAAAATACTGTCAATGGACCGTTTGTTTGATGGAAAGCAGTTTGTTCATGTCCCTGAATTTTGTTCGGATGGAGGCAGAAATCTGAAAACCTGGACAACATCAAGATCCCAGCAAAGAGAAGAGAGACGACATTTTTGTAATTCTGATGACCTGATCCTTTACGATCGTTCCTTCCAGCACTTTGAGTGTTTCCTGTCAGATTTCAGAGGTCGAACTGTCAGAAAACTTTGAACTGAAGTCGTTGGGGATGAAAATCAGTTTTATTCCAGGCAATTAACCACCAAGTTATTAACGAGCGAGAGAACACGCCATGATTAACTGACGGCTTTGCTGAGTTATTTCACTTTAAAATGTCTTTGTGACTTTTCCAAAACCCAAACAAACGTTGAAAACAAAGAGAATCAGTAAAATATCAAACTGGATATTTCATAAGAGTTTGGACAGAGAGAATTTCATCTTGAATCCAAAAATTATGGACCAGCTTTCACTTCCATGTTTACGACCTGCAAAGCAAACCTGTGTCGAGCTCATGTGTTCTGTCTAAAAGAGCCAGTGAGTCATCATGAGGTCGAGCAAAGGTTAAGAAACTAAAGGAAGACATTGCACAGAGTTCAAACAGCAGAAAGAACAAGTGTACTGTTTCATCAGCCCAACACCAGCAGCAGAAATAGTGATGTAACATTCAGGTATCCATGTCAGAAAAAGTTGGAGAAAAGAATTTAAAGTGTAAAGAGACAATAACCAAAATTTCTCTTTGATGCTTCAGACGTGTAGAAAGAGCATGATCCATAATTAAAAAGCATTAAAGCCATATGTAGCATGGTCGTGTAATTAAAGTGAAATAAACACTAATGAGACACTGAGTCTTCAAAACGTGACAAAGCAAAACAGCAGCTCCACAGATCAACATCCAAAGCTCGTAAATATCTGCTGAGTCACCGCAAAGTTTGAATATTGTGGCTGAAAACACTGAAACAAATGAACTCAACATGTTTCTCTGAAGTCTCCACAAACACAAAGAGATTTTAATGTTTAACACCCTGAAAATCTGTTTCCTCAGTCCAGCACAGCAGCTGCAGCTCTGGAGTCGATCACCTACCGTACTCGATGTCGTAGAAGACGATGAACTTCTGCCAGCGCAGCTCCTCCACCAGGGTCAGCATGACGTCGTTGAGGCGGACCGGTGGTCGTGCGGCGAGCGTGTAACGCTGCCCCCCGGGGCTCGGGTTGAACTGGCAGGCGGTCCGTGGCGATCCTTCGCCGTTCCTCTGGATGTACAGGTGGGGGATGTGCATGGCGTCCGTCAGCGACTGGAGCGCACTGGCCGACGCGCAGCCCGTCGAGGTAACCAACGCCAGTATGCCCTGGTTCATCAGCTCGCAGGCTGGAGGATAAAGGAAAGATGGGAATGAAGTTTTTTTAGTTTAGGCATCAAACAAACTGAAAAACAAAACTACAGTTGGTGGAACTGGAACAAACACACGAGGAGTCCTGCAGAAGAGCAGCTCTAATGTTAAATGATGCCTTCACCCCTCATGGCTGCATTGTTATAAATCTACTGAACAGTCTGACCATTGTTCATCCTGACCTGACCCACTTCTGAACTAAACCTGCACTCTGTCTCTGACAATTAAACACAACACATCCAGACTGTTAGGCTAAACGTTAAACTCTGCGGTACAGAGATCAACCACCATCTTCACCTGAACCTGGCCTCTAAACAGTTCCCTCCAAAGTAAAAGCATAGTGTTGTTCATCTAACACAAGAGCAACGCTGAATGACAAAAATACATCAGCATTTGGCCTTAGCAAGTTCCCTTTAAGCAAGAATCAGTTTTTATCTTAAAACAATAATAGCAACAGAAAATCTCCTAATGGCTCCACTAATGAAACAGATTTAAGAATACTTTCATGCTTCATGCACATTTTGTTCTGCAGACCCTCTTCGTCTTTGGATAGGCCAAAACACGCACACATAACCAATCTCATTATTATTTCAGTTTTATATGTGAGATATTACAGAATATTGAAAAGGCTGAGTTATTTAATGTCTTTATTTAACTAGTCTGCTTAATGTACTTTCATATTATTCTTATTATAATTGTATTTTCTTTGTGTTATTGTATCATGTTCTTTATTCTACTCAATAAACTGGAGACACATCAAGTATTTGTTCTATAGAAGCAGGTCCACATTAACATTGTTCTTCTATTTCAAACAGACAAACTAACAACCAAACAGACCAAGTCATAGATATCAACATGACTCTATCCCAGCTGACTGCTCACATCAAGACAATTATTTTTTCATATAACGTTTTATGAAATTTGATTTCATTTTCTTTGCACCCGTCTGAAAGGCGATGTGTTTTTGCCTCTGGTGTCTCGGCTTTGAACAAAGATCATTTCCCTACAAACCCCTTCAACACCTTTGCTGCTAACTCTGTGTATCTAATCTTCTTTCCTCTTTGAGGCTTCTTCTTCCTCACCGTCCTCCCGTGACACCGTAACCTCCCCAAAATATTCGAGCTGCACAGAACAAGATCCAGTCTGAGATAAGGTGGCTATCTCCTGAGGGACCATGAGCTTCCTCGCTGCCTCAACATGCCCTACATAATACTTCCTCACCATGTTTGGAGTCTGGACTCTTCGTCTTCGGGAGCAGAATTCAATCATGTGACTGTTATGTGTTTTCACTCGAGCACTTTGCTACGTCTCTAGATATACCGGCCCTGAACACGGTTTGTTTTACAGCCTGTCAGAAGATGTGAGGCTTAACTTGAAGGAACATGTGTGCGCCTCACTTATCCACTTACGAAACCTTTAGGGACATGGAAGCAAATCATAGGTTGCAGCTAACATGAATGTAATCCTCCTCTACACTACACCTCAGCTTCTTCTTGGCGTCCTGGCATGTTTTTCCATCCCGCTGATGTTGATGTGCCCTTTAAAAGCTGCCCTACGCCCAGTCTTCACCTCCAAACACTCGACAATATTCGTAATAAGTGCTGCTTCTAAAACTGGCTCATCTGAGATCGACTTCCCACTGAGACATTTTCACTCAGTACTTTTACATCCCTAGACAGTGACAGTATCATTTCCAACTTTGCTTTTGCACATATAAACTGTTAAAGTAGATCTGGAGCTCCAGCTGCTGAGGCAGCACGAAGCTCCCAGCTAATGGTTCTCTCTAGGCTCCCTCCCTTTTGAAGCAAGTACATCAAAACCCTGTTAGGAGCCACAAAAGTCAGAGCGGGAGGCCAAACTTGCAGACACAACAGTTTAAGTTTCTCTTTTCTACACTTCTAACAAACACATTTGAATGTTTGCAAGGATGGCACCCCTTGAGATGTATCATCAAATATTGGGTTTGGGGAATTGGGATTGTTGTACGTTCAAACATTTTTTCACAGTAAGGGACCTTTTAGTGTTCTCTCTTAATGTGTCAGTTTGGATTTATTGGAGTGGAGCTGTTGGTGGCGATCAGCATGCCCCCAGTCTGGAGGACGTAGATGGTTTCCCAGCACGGAAGCTAAGCAATGCATCGCTGTGGACGACAGTGGACTAACAAAACTGACTGTAGCAGCTCTTTCTGACGGATACTGACTCGTTTATATCGATGTACACTTCAAAACAACCAGATGTCACTGACAGAAGTAGTTATTTTAGTTTTAGTTAGCCTGATTTCGATGTTTTACCATGTTACTTGGGATCGTTAAAACCTGTTGCTGCAGATCGAGGCAGCGTTTGAGCGGTTGTTGGTCTGGATGCTGTGCACACAAAGCACAGGGCTTTAAAACATCCTGAATCCTGTGTTAGGGCAACAAAAACCCAAGGAGATCGTCTGTTTGCTTCACTGTCTGTATGTATTCCACACAGATATAAACAAGACATGATGAGCACTGTGTAGTGCATCATATTGACCAAAATCTCTCCCGAAGTGTTTGGAGAAGTCTAGGCAGACCCATGAAAAACATTAACTATGCCATGAGCAGGTATCATAGGAAGACAAATATTTTGTCTGTGAACGTTTTGCAGCGATCGCAAAAAAGACGACATTGATTTCGTTGCATGAATCAGTTTTCCTAACACAAGAACGGCTCGATTTGGAACACACACTGTTTATTTAGACTGGAGGCAGTAATTCGACCTAAAACTAAATGTCTTTAATCCTGCTTCAACTAAATCAACACACGAATGCAACATACGCACTGCCTAATGCTACAGCGATAGTTTCCCTTTGAGAGCCCGCTGTCTACTTCCACAACACCTCCTAACGTTTGCAAAGCCGCTTCTTTCCCCTCCTGTGTTCATCCCTGACAGGCAGACAGCCGCAGTTTAAGCCTCTCAGCAGCCTTTCATATCTGGTTAGAGCTCGACTTTCTCAGCAGGAGAAGATCTGTCCGGACTAAAAGGTCAAGAGATGCTCCAAAGGGCAGCTGGCATGTTATGACTGAGCTCCCACCGGGGGAAATGTAAAAAAAGAAAAACATGTTCATGCAGAGGCAGAGGAACATGAAGCATATCCAGGTAGCCTTCCAGGAGAAACTCAGGGAATGGAAAAAAGGGAATATGCAGTGGCAGAACAGCTGGCTGGTCACAGGGACCCTGCAGCTTAATGTTTGATGAGTCAAACTTGGCTGAACTCGGGCTGAATCTCTCCAAGCTGAGAACAACTGGAGGACGCCGGCCGTGGAGGGATCATCAACATTCAGCCGGTTTATAAGTGTGCAGACTTTGTCTTTATCAAAGGGAACGGCATTCCGCTTGTACGCCGCGCTTCGTCAGCATCTGCAAGTGATGACAGGGCAGTAATTCAACAGACAAAAAAAGAAAAGATGACGAGACAAATGTGGCTCCTGTGAAAGAGGAGCTAATAAACTCGCACCGAAGCACTTAGAATGTAATTTTGTATTAAATTAGTGGCTGTTTTTCCAGCAGAAAAGACTGGAATCGGGTCAGTTTCATAAAAATAAATCAGACATGATGGAGGTCAGGTCTGAGGAGCCACTAATCCACCTGCAAGGAGTCCATTATTTCAGGTTTGTGGAGTTTCAATGTCACTTGTCAGCTTGTTGGCAACAATATAACTGAGGTGGAAATGACAGCTGATGGTCAGAAATGGACTAAATTCTCAGTGGAGCTCAGTGGACCTGCAAAGAATGAGGTACTTTTACAAAGTCAGTGTGTTACCTCCAGCAGACGGAGGTCAAAACACCAACAGAGGCAGACAGGAGGACGAGCATGGAGCTCAGGAAAGTACTGCTGTGGACGGCGGCAGCAACTAAATGGACTTTACACAGCAAAAGGAAATCTGTCTCAGTTCAAAGGCTGAACTCCACCGGGTACAGATGCGACACGTTCCATATGTGCCGCGGCTGCTGGTTGACGTTCTAATCAATGTTTCAAAGCAGAAGTGCAGGTCACCGCTTGGCAACATTTTGGCCACTTTACCTTGTCATCAGACAGCTGCTTCTGATGAATCGCCCTCTCCAAAGGCACCAGACTCCTTTGACTAAAACCGTCATTTTACCTTCACAGAAAACGGGAGTTGCTTGTCCACCACCGCCTTAATACACAACGGCTAACATTAGTTTGGATGTGAACACAGTAACACAAAGAAACACTCCAAAGTGCCATGTTCTGAGAGGTACGATGATGAACGTTTGGTGGGTTTGAATAGAGCTTCCATTTCCCATCATAAAGGGATGGATGAGGCAGCGAGTGCAGCTTCAGCATTTAAAGAATAACTTCTCCATGAATCTCTGGGTCTGATCTTCAATTAAACAAAGATCCATAACAGGTCACATGTCCTTTGTTGATGTCTGTCCACATGACAGGAACAATCACATGTTTAATGAGCCTCGGTGCATCGGGGACTGAAATTCACAGTCAGTCCGGCACTGAAAATCACTGAGGACCAATTAGCATAATATACTAGAATGGGACTAATAGGTTTGGAGGCTTCGGGAACACAACACCAGTAGCTGCGGGATAACTCACTCAGCAGTCAGCTAAAACGATTTGTGGCCGCGACGTGACTCAGCCGCTCTGTGAGTCCACGGTGAGTCATGGTTTCATCTGTGCTAAATGAAGCCTGCGCAATATTTAGCCGAAGCGACTCCCTGTGCATCCTAATGACACTAACAGAGTGACTCCTACCAGACGGCGGGAGACAGAAACCATTAGAGTCGGAACAAGACAAAGATCCGCCTCGCTCCCTCCGCCCCCTCCTTATCGCTGTGATCTGTATCAATATCGTACCTTATCTCCATGCCCGAGCAGGGCGGTTATGGATTTATTTAAAATCCCTCGGCAGGCCGTCGAGGCCTCCCAGACAACGCGGCGGTGACCGAACGTGTTATGGAAGCAGGGCCGTGTTTGAAATCATGTCTAAATATCACATTCAGGAATATTGAATGTGTACTCGGAGAATGATTTGTCGAGGATGTAAACATCCTTACAGCTGCACGCAATTTGGCCGGGTAAACAGATGGTTTCCAAAAGTGAGCGTATCCGTCTGTGTTGGGCGCGCTGAGCGAGGTGGTTATGCAAACCTGACGTGTAATGTGTTAGAGCTGAAAAGCTTCCTATTATACAAATGAGCATGAGAAACACGTCTGATTAATTCTAGTAAATAGAGGCAGAGATCTCATACATCACACTGCTGATACGCTCAGCTAATTATTTTTTCAGAGTAAAGCAGGATTTTATTTTCTCTAAGCGTGATCGGGGAAGTATGGAAGCCCTGAAAGGCAAAAAAAAAAGAAATAAACTGATTACACATGAGAAAATGAGACTTCATGTTGTTGTGCCTCCACGGAGCGACCAGCCCGGCGCTACAAAGACACTGTTCACCTGATTAATCGTAAAGTTTTGATTCTTGAACTTCAAACTCAAAGTTTCACTTGAGGACAAAGTTACCTCCAGCTTTACTGACCAACTCCAGCAAGTCAAACAAGATGGATCCACATGTTGAAACTGAGCCTTGTATCTCGTATCCGATCCTCGTTAAGATCCAGCTGCTGCTCTTAGTTTCACCTCCATCTTTCGACGGCTCCGTGAATTAAGACGCCGGCTGGATTGTTTTGAAGTTACAACACGGTAAGAAGGGAAATGAGGTTCATTCATGTGTGGCGCAGAGGGCAGGGAGGCGCAGATAATGGATAGGCGGTGGAAACAGATAGCCAGAGTGGCACAACAAAACAAAAGGATTAGTGCTACCAGACGAGGCCTTATTGAAGAGATCAGCGGCACGAGACAAAGCAGAAGACGATCGCGGGGATTCAGTTTCTTATTCACTCTTTGTCCTCCTCCGTCTATCTTCAAATCCCTCACTGCAACAAATACATTATTTACTTTCTGTACTGTATTAATCCACCAGATCTCGATGGCAATTAGGATTTATTCTGCTGCAGCTGATCAATCAAAAGATACAGGACGAGTACACGGGACCTGAACGCAGCATTTGGATCTCTGAGGCTTCATTTTTCAATGATGTTCAATGCAGTTACTACACAAACGCTGCAGTTAACTCCTGGCATCCCGGGGCTGAGTCAGGTCAGTTAGTCATGACAGTTAATGAGACACTTGAATAATAATTACGTGTCCGTAAAAACAGGAGATAAAGATATGTCGACAGTCTGACTGTAGAGCTCGTACATGGACTGATGACACACCTGTGTGAAGACGAAGCGTTCACTGACAGTAACTGCACCGCGGTCCAACCATCGCTGCTCTTCAAGCTCACATCTTGTTTCACCGTCCCTCCGTCCGTCTCCTCCGTCCGTCTCCTCCCTTTCGGGCTTTCTGCCTCCCGTGTTTCTTTTCATCCTTCCTCTGAAGTTAATCTCTCCATCAGCGCCTCCTAAACTTCATATCTCTCATCGACCATCCCTCCTTCTTTCCCTCCTTTTATCGCCTCCATCTCTGAACTTGATGTCTCTCTCATTTCTTTTCTTTCATCTCGATACTTTGGACTTAAGTGTCTTTAAGTGGATCGAGTTTTAGCGTCCGTGGCTCAGGGGATCTGAACCCCAGCGAAGGCAGCGGCGGCGGTGGTGGTGTTGGCGGTGCTTTGCCGGCTGAGTTTGGGTAATGAGCTGCTATAAAAACAAATTTCAAGGAAAAATCAAAGCCTTAAACATCCAGTGTAAAACACTTTCACACACACACCTCCCTCTGTGTTTAACATGGCCTCCCTCTGCCCTCAGAGCTCATTTTTCACCTCCAGCCGATGGGGTCTTAAATTCTCTCATGCTTAATTAAACTATCTATCTCCATGGATCTGTAGCCCCATTACCCACAACACCCTACACCACAACAACAGCCCTGCCCCCCCCTCCACTGTTCTCAGTGCTGCTCTACAGTGTCTCTGTTAATAAGGGGCTCAAATGAATGACCTGTAAGGCTAATAACGCTGCACACACAGACTTTATTATGGTCGACAACCTCCAGGCTTCAGCCTCCAATCAGCCAATGCCCTGAGGACACGGGAGGAGTGTGTGTGTGTGTGTGTGTGTGTGTGTGTGTGTGTGTGAGTGTGCAACCTTTTTTCTTCTGTAATGAGGAAAGACACACTGAGGATCACGGAGCAGATGTTTCCGGTACGATGAGTTGAAATCAAAGAGAAACACAGTGTGTACTGTTAAACAGTGTTGGCTAATATCTTTCACAGGGAACACGGCGGCTCTCTGGATTATTTCGTGGTAGAGACTAAAACAGACTTTGAACTAGACCTTTGCAGGAAGACTCGCTCTGCCTCTGATCGGCTCTAACAGAAGATAATGCATCAATGAAGTCGTAAACACTTCCGGGTCTCCAAAGAGAACGTGGTCTCTGCACTACCTGATCGATCTCCAAACCTGGTTTAGTTGGGTGGATGATCTCTGGCTACAGGCATAGATAAACTGTAGCTTAATGCTTCGATTAGTCGAGCTACACCCCGGGAACAGAGCGACTCGGCCCTGGCCGCTCATGTTTAACGCCAAAGCAGCAAATCATCCATCTACAGCAACATAAATTCTTTTCTAGCAGACCAGTCTGGGTGTGGTCTGGGGTTGGCATAGAGTTGACGTACTGGTTAAACACACCAGGTGAGTCAGGTTAGTCCCCCCAACGTTTTGTCTGGTCCAGAAACTTCTACGTTCTTCTCAAGGATTGATTGAACCACATATTTTCCATCACTGACGGACTTTCTTTACTGATGTTGGATCGATGGTAACATTAAGTAACCCCGCCTGTCTCTATACATAAACATTAAAATCCACATTTTAAAGTTTAGCTGAAGCGTATAAACGCCTAACACCCTTATTTAGCTGTTCAGTGTTTTTATAGATCTTCTTGTACTTGTATCGAATTTCTTTATTTATCTTCTTATTTTGTTCCTGTCGCCCAAACGAGTTGTGTTGCTGTAACATAAAGGAACTATGTTGGCCTGAATAATCCATCTTTAAATAACAAAATGAATACAGGTGCGGCGTATCGGGTCTATAAACATCAGCTGTATCGGCCCGAGCCTCGGCTGACACAGAAACAACAGAATTGGAGAAGTTGTAATCAGTAATGACTTTCAGGCTAATGTGCTGCAAACAGAACAAAAGCATGAAGCTGCATGAAGCTGCATGAAGCTGCATGAAGCTGCATGAAGCTGCATGAGCTGCATGAAGCTGCATGAAGCTGCATGAAGCTGCATCCCGTCTCATCTCCATGCATTTCTTCTTCATTTAAACAAACTGGCTCTCTGGATGAGGAGTGCTTCTCCTCAGCAACATTTTCTCCTGCAGCACAAAGAGCCGAGCTGATTCAACCTGAATCAGGTTTATTGAGAAAAAATGCTCATATTCTGTGTGTGTGTGTGTGTGTGTGTGTGTGTGTGTGTGCTGTAATAACCCAATTGCTTTGATAGGAAATGCAGAGCTCCATCTCAGCCAATTTCTCTGCCGCCACAGGTAAAACAACCTGATCTCATATCGCCGCCATCTGCAGCCGAAGCTCTGCTCTGTATTCATTCATTCAGCACTTAACCAGGAACGACTGCTCCCCTGTGAGGCCGCACAGCTCCGGAGGAGGAACTCACATCTGGCAGACTGCAGCTCCTGTATCAAGAACTTTAAGGCAATTTATTATGTAAAGACGCAGAGGAATTTGTACAAACCCCGATTCTAAGAAAAAAGAAAAAGGGATGCTGCATAAAACACAGAATGCAACGACTTCAACCTACATCAACTGGAGACACAACAAAGACTAAACCTGATTAGATCACAAGAAAGTTGGATAGTTGGAACCTCCCTCAGGTAAATGCCTCAGACAGGTGATAGTACCATGGTTGGGGACACAGCCCAACATAAGTGAAGAAGTCTTGGAACAATTCAAAGCTGCTCCCAAAAAATAGCTTTGTTAAAACTGTTCAACTTGCTGGTGTGTGACATCTCGACATTTCTTACGGGTTTTGTGCTGGATTGTTTCTCGGCTTGGACCAAAACCTTTTTGGGGTCTCGGCTGGTTGCTTGTTAACTGCAGAGGCAAGAAACAGTCCGGCACATAACGCAGGAAGTGTTTTAAACTTTGGTTTTGGTTAGAGATGAAACAAACGTGACACAGCCGGTTAATTAGTGAGCTTCAGGCTGATCCTGCTCCGGCTTCAGGACAGATCAGAACAACAACAGTGTTTTCCAAAATGTCAAACTATTCCTTTAAAGCTGCATTCATCCGGTTCTGGGCAGAACAGGGAAATTCCTGATATATCATCAGCTTTTCACCTCGTGATGGCGAACATGTTTTGTTTGCATCAGGGTTGCAAAATTACAGGAATTTATGGGAATAAACAGGAATAAATAAAGTTTATCTCATCTTTGTAAGTAACTTTCATTACACTCGGCTGACTGATAGTCTTGTCATCTCGACACTTTGTTTTTCACGTCTTTCTTGAAGCGGTTTGACCTGAGGCGATGACACGCTGCGGCATGAACAGCGTCGCCACCGCCATGTTTCTGTTTGTCAAGCTTGTCCCACCTAGCAACAGTAACTAGGGAGTCAGACCTGAAGCCTCCTCACAGGTGAGGTGATTTAAACAGTAACCCCGGTAACACGAACACCATCTCCTCCACGTTAAGCCGAACACGATGGAGCATTAATGGTGCGTTTGTGAGTGTGTATGTAAAAAGGGAGTGTGTTAAGGCGAGAGGTAATGATGTATTAGAGACGCTGTCGTCTCCGAGGGTAATTCATCACAGTGAGACGGCTGAGGGACAGAGCCATCAGTCAGAGGCTGCTGACAGAAAGACAGACAACAGGCAGACAGACGGGTGGAGACCTGAAGGAAAGACACAGGTAGGTGTCAAGATGGAGGAATAAAGGAATAAATAACAGTGAGGTGAGACCAAGAGATGGGAAGGTGGACAGACAGACAGATGGACAGACAGATAGACAGGTAGAAGGACAGACTGAAGGACATGTCTGCTGATAGATGCACCTTCAAGACTTTACGGTGACGGTGTCACTTTCTGAAGGAAAACTACGTCAGCCAGTCTCCTGACTCCAAATACTGACTCAGTTTGAGTCTGAATGACCTTTAATCAGTTAGAGCTGGATAACGGGAACAGAGGAACTACTGACTAGTCTCTGAGACGTCCCCGCAGACTGTCTAAAACCTGGACGTAGTCTCCGTGACGTCCCCGCAGACTAGTAGACGTAGTCTCTGTGACGTCCCCTCATACTGTCTAAAACCTGGACGTAGTCTCTGTGCTTCTTGTTTCGTGTTCGTAACCATTCAGGAGGTCGTCCCAGCCTTCCTTCCTCGTATCAGTCCTGTCCTCTGCTGTTGAAGGAAGCTCGTCTCTCACCTTTCCTCCATGGAGCTCGCTTGCATTTCATGACATGACATTCTTGTGTCCCGTCATGAAATTTCATGAGTTGGAGCGACACTGTATGGATCAGGAATGTTTTGGGATTAAAGGGCTGAGCTGGCTGTGCCTTTAGAGGGAAGCCTTCTCCCACCATCACTCCATCCTGCTTGGTGCTATCTGAAGCCTCCGAACATCAAGGTCCTTCAATTAGATGTTCAGTTCCAGGAGCAGGATCTCTGTCGCGGCTGCAGAGGAATTCTTACGTGAATCATTTATGTCCACTGAAGCCAGACGGATGGTTTGGACCAGCGCTCGGCGTCGTCCTCTGTGTCCCGTGGAACAGAATGGCAGATGGCTGGCGTGGTGCTGAATCTAAACTCTTCACTTGTTCATCCTCCAAAACGCAGCCACACATTCCTCAAACTGTCTGCGACACAAACACCAGGCGGCTGCTTGTTGTCTGCACAGCAGAATCCAATGAGTCCGACTGTAATCGAGGATCTTTGGATTTGTTTGGCGAGCGCTCTCGCTCCCATCTGTGCTGGATTACAGGCGGGTCTGTGGTCCAACAAACAGCAGCCTCTTCACAGTCATCTGTCTCACTTGAACCGGGCGGACCTCCTTCACGGCGGCTGCACCGTGTTAAACCGAGGGTGTGTTTGTGTGTTATGTGGACGGCGTTAGCCTGAAGGATGGAGCAGCGGGAGTCCGGGGAGTGGAAGGTTTCTCTGTCAACATGTTGCCCGTTGTTGTATTTGATGTGCAATTTTTATTTTCAGCTCAGGCCTGGAAGAGAAGCGGAGCCGGCTCCCCTCAGGACACCGAGCGGTATAATGTGATGCGGAGGAGCGTTTATGGGGTTTGAATGAACACGAGCAAAAACAAACCGAGCTCAGAGGTTATCTGAGGGCACAGCTGTTTGTGCCGGTTCTGTTCTGAAGACGAGAGCTCGGGGGACAGACAAACAGAACCACAGCCGCTGGAAAATGGACCAGTCAAATCAAAGCAAAACAATCTGATGTAGGTAAAGGCCTCAGCGCTCTGTAGGGAGGACATGCCACAAACTGCAGTTCCTCTAACGTCCACTTGAGGCTGACTCCAGAAGTGAGTCAGTCTCCATAAGTCCCCATGTCCAAATGTCCAAAGACTTAAAGTTATGCAGGATTAAGAGCGTGGACGCTTTGACTGACAGGTGGCTTGTTTGAGTAAAAAGGCATCTGTCTGTCTGGAGTCCAGAAACAGAGCTGACCAGACACATCTCCACTTCACACAGAACCTGCTGCTCAGCCCTGAGGGAAGAAGTGTGAAAGATCTCTGCCTGTTGGCCTCCTCCTCCTCCTCTCCCTCCTCCTCCTCCTCTCCTTTCTCTCTGAACTCCCCGAGGAGCAGAGCAGCCCGGTGGCTCCTGTCAGCCTTCACAAGCAGCCAAGAGGGGGGTCAGAGGTCAGCGCCTCATCCCAGAAACAGAGCACTGTCTGGGGGATAGCAGGGCCCGGCAGAGGGCCTGCAGATCAAGGACGCACACTGTGACAGAAGAGAGGGAGGGAGGGAGGGAGGAGAGGAGGAGAGGAGGCGACGAAATTAGGAAAGGGATGGGGGCATTAAAAAAGGAAGAAAGATGAAGCAGGGCGAGCTGATTCGTTCAGAGCTATGTGCACTCCGATCAGGCCGCGGCTTTCGTATGCGCGCTTTAGTCGCCGTCGCGTTGCTGTACGAGCGTGCCGCAGCGGTGGGGACCAGCGAGTAAGAGGGGGGGAGCGGGACGAGAATCTGTCGAGGGTCGGCGCTCATTCGGCGACAAGTCGTGGGACATCCTCGAGTTACGCGTTCGGGGTCGCGACAGTGGGCGTAGACGCGAGATGGCGCTGTGAACTAATCGTTCGTGAGAGCCGAGTATTTCGGGGAGAAGGGCATAGAGAACGAGAGAGTCATGGGTGACGATGGAGCGATGGAGGACATAAACGGAGGAGGGCAGGGAATAAGGAGGGGTGAAGGGAGCGGGTAGCATGCCGGTCTAAAGAGGAGGAAGAAGAGCAGAAAGGTCATAATCCGAGGCGGTAGGTCGAGATGCGCCCGAGGAGGGAGGTCTTCCGACTTCTCCTATGACGTGCGGTTCCTAGCTGTCGCAGGCGAGGTACGCAACGGCCTATGCGTATCTGATCTTTGCCTTCCTTTCCTTCTCTCTTCTTTCGTTCTGGGGAGACCGGGCGCGGCGCCGATTCTTTCTTTAGCGATTCTCTCTCCGGCCCGCGCGTTTCTTTCCCGATCGTCTCACTTCTTCTTATGCTTTCATGGCCTCAGGTCGGCATACCCTCCCGGCGCATTCAGGGCGGGCGCGGGCTTTATCCCCGCTCTTATTTGCCTCTCCCTACGCCCCATCTCTTTTTCTTTGCGCCTCTTCGCCTCTTCGTTCTTTCTTCACTCCTCCTCGCCCTTCTTTGTTCTCTACTTTTCCTTCTCCGCTCGTCATTCTCGTTCGCTCGTGCTCTCTTCTCTCCCTGCTTCTTTCGTTCCTTCTCTCTCTTTCTTCTCATGCCCTCGTCGCTTCTCTTTTCTCTTTCTGACGCTGCTCCTGTCGCTCGCTTTTTATCTTCCCTCTCTTACGCACTCCTCTTCTACCGTCTTTCTTTCTCTTCCTATTCTCGTTCCCCCCCCCCCCACCGACTTCTTCTTACAGCCCCCTCACACTGTCTGTTCGTTCCCTACTCCCCCCCCACTCTCCCCTTTCTCTTCATTTCTACTTCCCTTCTTTCTTCCTTTCTCTACTGGCCCCTACCCCCTTTTCCTCCCCGCCCACTTCTTCACCTCTTCATATGTCCTGCTTTCCCATTTCTTTTCCTCTTTCATCTTCCCCTT